>NW_026515880.1:0-137546 GCF_023601865.1 Aspergillus affinis
AAAATCGTGAAAATATCGGTGTGCAATTGATTTTCGTGCATCAGGTGGGGGCGTGCATCAGGTGATCAACTACGGTATGGTTATGCTCTTCTACCACAATGTCAAGCTCCATGATGAACTCAATTGGTTGCAACTATTCATTTTGTCATTTCATAACCTTCCGTGCATTTAGGAACTCTCGAAATCAAGTGACAATGTAATAACATCTGTTACTCCTTAATCAATTATTTTCTTTATGCTTTCCCTCAACTGGGCGGAGGTCGACATTTCCTCCCCTTCGACCTCGACTTCAACGTCTATCTTTCTAAGATGAGGAAGTTCTAATTCCAACTACACCTGATATGGCACAGCGTGGACTTCAACAATTGAAAAATTCTAAGCAGTATGAAATCCCTTCCCAAGTCATGATATCAATAATGGAGAGCGAATGCGGTAACTCGAAAGTGGCAGGGAAAGTGTTGCTGTGATGTATTCCATAGATTAACTCCAGCAGGACCACACTATACAAGTTCAAGCTTATCATCGTGCAACATATGAAAATCCCCTGTTCCGTTTCGGCTCTTAATAAAACCTCTATAACCATTCATTGGTTGTGCGTGAGGCCCTAATTGTGCGAACCTAAACCCGGACCCGAACCCCGAGCCGGAACGAGGATGTGGAGAGTGATCAACGGGCTGCAGAAGCCTAGATATTATAGTGGAAATTTTCTAGAAAATTAAAATCTAACTTCAAAATCCAGAATACTAAGGGCGTATTACCAAGTCCGTAGGACGGTATTCGGCAGAGCTTTGGTTTTACTTGAGAATTCGCGTCACACCATTTAGTAGCATTGATGGATTTTTGCGGCTGCCTATCTTTTCTATTTGATAGAAATTTTCGAATCCAATGAGCCTCATGAGTGATAGAAATAGACCTTCAATCCTTTGGCATGGTCGTGACTCGTGAAATTGCTTTGATAGCTCTTCACAGACTGTTCTGTTATTTCGCTTCTCCAAGAAAACTTCCACAAGTCGTTTCGTCTCAAATCAACCCTGGCAATCATTTCCATCATGTCAGGCACAGCCTATTACGTATACGCGCCCGATAAAATCCTCGCAATTATCGGCGTGGGGGCTTACTGCACGCTGACAGCCATCCACATATTCCGAGTTGCATCAACAAAAGCATGGGACGGAAGCTTCATGGCTTTAGGCAGATATTTTGAGTCTTTATGAAACATCTGGTCGACATACTTTACATTCGGTGTCTAACAACCGCCCAATAGTTCTAGGGATGGGCGCGGCGCACGCATCATGTCCTCACACGATATCCACGATAAAGGGCCCTGGGCCGCACAGAAGGTCCTTCTCCTTTGGGGACCGAACATGCTCATGTTCACGGTTCATCTGAGCCACGCAGAATTCGTCAAAGCGCTGCACACCGAGAAGCATGTATTTGTGCGGCCTCGAATCGCAAGACCTCTCTACTTTGCGCTGAGCACCGTTCTCTTTCTCATGGTGTTTTCCATCGTCATGCTAGTGGCCACCTCCGACGAGAGCAAGAAAACCCTATACAAGACGCTGGTTAATGCCAGTCTCATCACCCAGCTCATCTTCTGGCTTCTGACATTCGTCGAAAACGTCTGGCTGAACTTCCGTCTGCGGCGGCACCCGACCACCGAAAGTCTCGAGATGATACCCAATTGGAAGCGCTGGAATTAGCTCTTCATGCTGGCGATCTCGATTCTCGCAATTGGGCATAATGCCATCCAGATGCAGCTGCTCGGGGAGGCCAAGGGCTTTATGGCTAGTGCAGAGTGGGCCGCTTATGCGTTTGATATCTATCAGTGTGCGGTGATGTTGCTGGGATGGGGGATTTGGCATCTGCCTGGGAGGTGCAAGTCTGTCGTGGCCAGGCAGAAGAAACACTGGGACGCTATCCAGGATGAGGCGGCTTATCATCTTACGGACTCGAGGAATGTGGAACGTGAGGATACTAGATACAGGCCGTGAGGAGCCTGGATGAAGGATTAGTTTACATGGCTTTGTGCTTTTCTGCTATGTGTTTTATCAAATAAATTATCTTGCATTAAAACTAGGGTTTTGTATCCACAATCCTGTGCCCTGGAAACTGGTCCCACCTCGCAGGTCGGTTCAGGTTCGGGTTCGGATCAAATTTTCTGGTAGAAGGGCTTAGCAGTACTAGTAGTATAGTGGGTCTATATTGTTATGGTGTGATTTTTAGCATTAAATGGAGCGATAAAGGGCGATCGCCGATCCTTGGGTTCGGGTTCAGGTTCTGATTGATATCGCTTAAGGTTTGTTTCGTCCCAATCCTGGCCCTGATTACAGATTTTTAGGCTCCCGAGAATCTAATATGGTAATGCAGAAGAGGGTATAATTGAAACGCATCTAGTTAGACCCTTATTTTATTTGTTACCTGATTATAGCCTCGTTCTAATTATAAGATAACATTCGATTAGTGTACCTTGGCTGTCAAGTCTAGATTCTTATTCCCAGCGTCGATTGACATGCAGAGATTGTTTAAACTTTCCTAAATAGTATTAAATCTCGATGCCTCGCAGGAACCGAATACGAGACTTCAGGGTCTTGGTATAGGTATTATTCTCTATATTTGGATTGAAAATTCTGCCAGTCAAGATGTATACAGAAACTAGGTGAAAGATATTATATAAATCACCTCGAATAACCTCGAAAAGATAGTTTCAGACCCCGTCGATGTATCCTAACTCCACTATCAAATTATACTACACCTAACATTCACAATGGGACTCCTTGAAACCCGCTGGAAACTCCCCCTCCACTGCTTCCAAATCCTCCTAGTCGTGATAGTAATTGGATTTACGATCCTGCGGATGTTCATGAAGAACCAACCCCGGACGCGTGCAACAACAATGGGCCTCGGCATGGTACGCTACATTAACACCCCCAAAGCACAGATAACCAGCATACTAAATACAAAACCAACTACCCCAGGGTGCCAAATCACTAGTCATAATAGCTTACCAACTCTTAACCGAATACGTCGACAGGCTGCGCAAATGGGCCAGTTTCAAAGCCTACACTATTCTCAATGCTCTGGAGATTGTCTTCTGGGCCGCGGTCGTGTTCCTGAACATCCAAGTGAATGTGAAAGCATGCGTGTCTCCGGGGTGCGAGATGGGGTGGACTGTGATGGTTATTGCTCTTCTTATTAGGTACGTTTATTGGCTGTGTGTATGCCTCTGGTGGTCGATATTAACGGCTGAATTCATAGTGGACTCGCGGTTTATGCTACTATCCTGTCGTTGAATGAGTGGCGGGAGTCAAAGGGACCAAGTCCTGCATCTTATAAAATGACTGCGGGCAGTCGGAGTGATAGTCATGTATGAGTTGTTCTTAGTTATAGGGAAAGGTATGGGCCCGCATTTGATTATTGTATGTGTGTTACGTATATTGGATAGATAGGTCAGATAGAATTGTGATTGATTCCTTATTCTAGTTTGTACTTTTACTGCATAATTCCGAGGTCTAGCCCCCGTCCATGGATCCATTATCGCCAAAGAGCATAAATATTTAGTCTTCCTGTCAACCACCGTTCAGGCCAAGATGGTTGCTGAGAGTGGAAACAACACGTCTAGCAGCAGCAGCTCGTATTCGGCACTTTGATCTGATTGGGATGGACGTACTTTTATAGCGTGGGCAGAATAGAATAAAGTCTTGACGGTGGCTGTGATAAGATGTGTTGATGTAGGATGGATACTTTATAAACAGAACTCAACTTTGGATATCACCGCCAGAGAACAAACAAAATAAACAAGAACATAAACCAAAAAAATATTGGATCATGAAGGTTTCGTATTGCCTAGTAATTTGTATGCAGAATCGAAACTCAATGAAGGTCTTTACCTGAATCAGGGCCTCGAGGTACTTGAAGATCGTGAAGGCACCCCGTTTTGCAAAGTCTTCAGAAGATTCAAACACTGGCTACTAGAGGTGAAGGAGGCCCCTGCAGTATTCAACACGATTCAAGATCGACAGCAAATTGCAATTCAAACGCCTCAAGAAAATGAGAAAGCCTCTACCGGCAAGATTAAACGCCGCAGTGAAATGCAACGCATCTCAACGGCTTCAGCAGAGCGTTGATTGCTAAACACCGGCGCCAGAATCCCCGCGCAGAAGCAGCTACTGCTCGAGTCCAGAATCACCTTGTTCCCGCAGAACTAGGTGAGCCATTCTGCGGGGCCGTCGTCCCGCGCGCGAGGGCGACCGCACGTATGGACGCAGATGAGCCACGAGAAGAGGATCACCGCGGTGCCGTGCTCCTCGACCAGGCGGCTGATGTTCGGAGCGACCATCTGTATAGCTGCGATATGGTGGGTTTGAGCCTCCGCCAGACACTGCTGTCTGCGCTCTGGCTCATACCGTCGGGATAGATGCAAGGCGGCGACGGCGAGGATTGCATGCATGACGAAAGGGCACGAGAAGCCCACGTACGGAGCATAGTCGCGCCACATTGTGGATATTTCTGGGCGGGCAGACAGCGTCTGCGAAGTTTCTGTTGTCCATAAATGCAGCAGTTCCAGGGAGAAGAGAAGGAGAGGCTGAGAAGTTACGCTCCTCAGGGGTGATGGGCTACTACTGGGCGTGCTGGAGGCCGGGGCTGTGGCTGGAGCTGGGGTTGCTTCCTCCACTGCTGGGTATGTGCACGTCATTTCGATGCCGTGGACCTGGCATTTTCTACAGCCGGGTTTTCGTTCGTCGCACTTGACGATGGTGGGTGGTGTGCTTAGCTGGGGTGGAGGTGGACTTAGGGCTGGGTGGGAGCGAACCTTGACCTTGCGTCTTTTGCATTGTAGACTGTTGTGAAATGCACAGGGGAAGGAGGGCAGAATGACACTGTATCGGCTATACGCACGTAGCCTACTAAGGAGCGAATGCCTTTTGAATGATAGAGCTCTTAATTCTCTTGCATAATGATTCTCTTCTTCTCTATCTCTAATGGATAAAGGGGTAAGTTCCTCAGGGGTTCGAGTGTGCGGGCCAAGCCGCTAGTTCACGTAATCCCATGGATTCGTATCAGAATCCGAACCCGAGGGCCTTCGAGTGGCGATCACTCCAGTCGATAATGTGGTTTCTCGGGTTCGGATTCGGGTTCGGATAGGTATCCAAGCTTAGACTGCCAAGAACTGGACCATCCTTATTTTAGTTCTTGAATGAGAAGGTGGGACTTCAAACGTGGCCAGCGGTTCCTGCAGATTAGGTGCTGCCTGAAAATTGGCTCAGGGGAAGTGGAGAACTATTAATATTAATAGTTATTACCTTCAAACGGTTTTGTCAAGCTGCCAATCCCTCAAGTGCGACATGTTATCCTCCTTTTCTCTCATCTGGCTGTTCCAGGGCTTTTCTCCTGGGCCTGCCTGATATTGAAATACACAAAACCCGCACCTAGTCAAATGCTGATAGCTACCTTTTATCATGTTTAAAAGGTATACACATCTCAATCAAACATCCCATGGTAATTGCTTACAATACTATCCATCCAGTGAAGCCAAAGCGGGAAATCCGAAACAAAATGCCACTGTATACAAACCCAACTCCCTCTGGACAAAGTCCTTCATGATCACGGCTGTCGTCCAAAACTGCTTCACAGTAGGTATTGAAAGGTACCAGCTGAAGCCAAGCACTCTCGTCGCGCCCATCTGACCCGAGCAGTTTCATGATCATGGACTTTGAGAAAAACCTGGAAGGGCTTTCCGACAATGAAGTCGCCTTTAAACCGATTCGAACATCCCTGGGTCTCTACACCTTCGGCCTACTGTACGAGCTCCTGTTAGTGTGGGATGGTTTACGACACCAGAACGCAATCCAGCTGATTGGGCTGTGTATATGCAATGTCGGCCTTGCGATGTACGGAGTGGTTCAAGTTAAGGAAATCATGATTGCTGTCGGCGTTATGAACGAGAACTCCAACACCCACGACGACCTCTGGGGGAAATACAAAGTCCACATCATCCTGGTGCCGGCGATGATGGCCTTCGGGTCGATCATCATGTGTGTCCTGACATGGAAACTGCACTCGGAATTCTCCTGGGCGTTCTTCAAAAATGTCAGCGCGGACCTAGGAATGAAGCGTCGATTCATAACATACCAGGTCTACATCGCGCTCTTGAAATTCGACTTCTTCTTCATCAACGGATGCCTTATGCTCGTCCTTCTGAGAATCATCTCCGAGGATTGGAGCCTCGAATCAATCATCAGCATGGCGTTCATTCCTCTGTCAATGATCACACTCTATCTGGCGGCGCTGTTCACCAGACGCGAGAAGACCATCGGAATGGTGATTATCATTGTACGCAGCACCTTCCCTACTATTACTGACCAGCTAATCAATACCAACTAGATCATCCTCTCCATCAACATGGCCTGTTTCGTCACTCTCCTCTGGTGGATGAATACCATGAACGGTTCAGCAGACTACGGCTCCACGAAGCTATCCCTCACGCTGCTCATCGCGATTACATTGAGTCTGATCATGATGACCATCATTACTGGTATCATGTGTATGCGGAATTTCCACAAAGGCTTGAAAGCGCAGATTGCTTCGAGGAAGTCAATGTTGAAATCGAAACACGGTGACGCGGATAATGGCATGCCCTTGTCGGATATGGAGACCCGATTTGATATTGATGACGGCGATTATAAAGCTGGGGTGCGAGTTCAGCCCAGGGAGATTATTTGAGGTTGCTCTGGAGGATGAAATATCTGCGAGCAAACATCTGGGTATGCATTGACGTTGATAATGATATCACATACAATTTTTTAGTAAGTTGTCTTATTTTCATTTGTTAGCCCTTGCATTGATTAGCTGGAGTAGGTTATCAGACGAGAGCTACATATTACATCCACGCGAGCATTGAGTCTATTATCGATCGTTATAAATTTGGCACTCCACCTCGCTGACCACATAAATGAAACTTCAACCACACCTTATCTCAATTTTCACCAACATACCACAGTCAATAACATTGGCGCACACAGGCATGATCACTCGAGTTCACATAGAAAAACATGCCATTCTTTGAGACTCCTTTCGAGGCGCTCGTTCACGGTTGAGGAACCAGCGGGAACAATTCCCCTAGCTTCAAGCAAAATTCCGCGACTGGAGGGGAATGAACTGTCTCAGCCCACAGAGCAGATTATAAGCAGGAGAAATCATAATCGCCCCGTTATTATCAAGATAGGTGATCCCATCGAAATATACCACATCTTTCCATTTTCCCTTGGAGAAAAATCCAATAGTGACCGCTATAAGTTTTAATCCCTTCTGACGCTTTTCTAGTCCCCTGACATCATAAAAAAGTGACAAGAACAAGTTTTCAGCGCCAAGGGCGCAGCGGCGCTTCAAACCCTCGTATACCTTTTCAACATTTTGACGAGCTCTGGGGTATGGCAGTGACATATGGCTGATTCTCAGGGAGTACGCAGACATGGAAACTAGTGCACGAGATATCTACTCTACCCGGAAGACGATGAGGAGCATTACTCATATGTACATACCCACCGTGACCATATACCATGAGAGAACATTAAACAATGAACAAACAATCCCTACCTCTTCTCCCCCTGCTCCTTACTCTCACGCGCATCTACACCAGTATCCCCCTCTACCTGTCTCACCCCCTCACACCCATCCAAAACTCTCATCCCCGGCGGCCCCGTAAAGCTCTTCCTCCCCGTCAAAACCCACGTCACTCCAGCAATCAACGCAATCACCCCGACCGCCGCAGAAGTATAATTCATAGAATCATGTGTCACCGGATACGACGTCGGAAAATTAAACGTAATCGCCGCGAAGAGCAAAAACAACAGACCGAGAACATTCAATGCGATGGACACGGAGGTCGGAAGCGCAAAAGGTCCTTTCATCGCCGGATTATGTGACGTGAAGTAGCCCATGAGACGGGATGAGAGTGCAATAGCGTAAGAGACGTAGAAGCCCTCGGTCGAAATAGCAATGACTGTCTCGAACCCCGTCGTGGTTCCGAAGTCGATAGCGTCTAGGGCTAACTGCACGACTAGGGTAAGAAGGACCGCATTGACAGGGACTTGCCGCTTGGGATCGACTTTAGCCAGGATAGATGAGAATGGTAACCCGTTATCACGGGCAAAGGCATAGACTGACCGCGATCCCTCGGCGAGAAGATTGTTCCCCGCGACGAGAACAATCACGGCGATCATGCTGGACAGGAAACAAGTTCCTACTTTACTGCCTGTGGAGTCGTAGAAGATCTGGATGACTGGGACACCGGTGGACGTGTTTGCTGTGGTGTCGATGTCACCGATACAGAAGCAGAGGGTTAATAAGAATGCGAAGCCGGTGACGGCGCCGAGGACCACGGACAGGATGATTGCTTTGGGAGCTTCCTTCGACGCGGACTTCATCTCCTCGGTCATGTGTGACGGGGCGTCGTAGCAACACATTCCGAAACAGGCTTGAAGTATGCCGACGATGGCAGCCATCGAGGACCCCCAGCCTGTGAAGTTCTGGAAGTCATGGAAGACAAATGACGCGGGCTGCTTGTTGTCGTTCGTAGCGAGGAGGGTGATCATCGTGATCAAGAACGAACCGACGTTCCAGATGAGGATGAATCGAGCGATTCGGTTTAGGAGATGAGGTCCCCAGATATTAACCGAGGCTGAGATAAAAGCGACACAGTAGGCGACGAGTACGGTCTGCCATCGTTGGATCTCGAACTCGGGGAACACAAGATTGGCCATGCCGAGGATGAAATTGGCGCCGATGGAGTTGTTGGTTGCTCCCATTGCGAGGATGCCTATAGGATGTTTTTATTAGACCGATGTTATCGATTCTATGATGCGGTAGACAAACCGATAAGCATAAACCATCCGCTGATGTAGGACAATCCCCTGGCTATCCGTGGAGGCGCAAGTGCCGCAACCCACGAATACTGTCCTCCCGCGACAGGATACATACTGCACATTTCGGCCATGGGGATAGCAACGGCGAGGGTAAGGAAACAGACGGCGATGAAACTGAACACCATGACAGGAGGGCCGCCAGATTTGACGCCGACGATAAAGACACCACTCAAAGCGGTCCATCTACGGATGTTAGCCGACACACATTCAAGGTAGACAGTAACAGTAACTCACGATGTGACGACACTAAAGCTGAATCCAATCATGCCGAGCAACCCAAAGGTTCGTTTCAATTCTTGCTCGTATCCCAGTTGCTCGACGAGAGCATCCTCCCGTGTCGAAGGGGCCAACACCTTCGCTTTCGCATCGTTCTCTGCCATAGTGACAATTAACCGGAATCTGGTCCTCCAAGCCGGCGAACTCAACTTATTCCTAGGACAAGCACAGTGAAATTCGTATTTAAAGCAGCAAACCCTCTACGTGGGTCTATCCCTTCCCCGGGAAATGACCGCAGGGTCGCGATAGTAGATAGTAGAAGCCGAGGGCGATAAGGAGGGATGATGTAGATGCTTACCCGATAGAGAAACTCGGGGCGACGGGTGGAGCTCGTTTTGCGGGGGAACAAATCGGAAGCCGGACGGGGCTTAGAGTTGGTCCCATTTGTTTGTCTGATAAAAGACTAAGTTGCGTTATTCAGACTTGGAGTAGGAGATTGACGTGGGTGATAGCTTGATAAGAAGGCTGACAGGGCGTGGGGAATCGGCATGGGATAATCTTGTTAGCTAATAGATTGTGAAAATGGGACTGGCAGCCTACGGTGGTTCGGAAATTGGCAGGAAACGTATGTAGAATCCCTATTACCATAGTCACTAGCGTATATCGTGTCAAAGGCGTGTATTGTTTATGACCAGCCTGAGATACGGTCTCCGTCGTCTATCTTGTATATCACGCAGAAACAGGAGTAGCAACCATCAAAGCCAGCAACGAATTAACCACTTCAGCAGCCGCCAACGTCGTAGTCTCGCCAGCGGTGTCATAAATCGGCGCGACCTCAACCACATCACCTCCGATAACAGGAAGCCCACGCAAACCGTCAAGAATAGAAAGAAGCTCGCGGCTGGTGAATCCGCCGGGTTCCGCCGTGCCGGTTCCTAATAGGGTCAGCCCAGCCCCGCCATATCGCCACACACAATGAACAAGACAAGACCAGACTTACCTGGTGCAAAAGCCGGATCCAACACGTCGATATCAACAGAAATGTAAACCCGACTATTCCTGACACGAGACTTGATTTGTTCGATCACGCCGTTAATGCCGATTCGGTCGAGGTCTCGTGCTTTGATCATGTCAAACCCACAACGGATGTCATTGCGGATGTCCGTTTTCCCAGCGTTGACGGGGGCTCGGAGTCCAACGTGAATTGAAGAGTTTCGGATCAACCCCTGGAGATATCAGCAAGGTACACTCTGGCGACAAGGGTAGACACACCTCCTCGTGGGCTATATGCAGGAACGTGCCATGGTTGACGCCACTGGGCCAGATTAGAATTGTAATAACAGGGATGGGCACTGTACAGTAGTACTCACGCATAGTGAGATATTCCACCACCTATCCACATTAGCTCAGTGAATTACAAAAAATAGACTTGAAAAACCTACCCAGTACCTCCGGATCCCAAGTATCTACGACATTAGCCACACCCAAGCACGGTAGAACGGAACATCCAACATACCTATATGACTATCGAAATGAATCACCGACACAGGCCCCCAATTGTCATAGGTGGATCTCAACGCCGAAAGAGTCGTCGTGTGATCACCACCCAGCGTGATGATACGAGGGACGCGTCCCATTTGAGTAGTGTTGGCAGAACGGGAAGACACAACCTATCTGCGTTAGACTCGCAGATACTACTGACATAGACAAAGAAATACATACCTTGTGAGCCAGGTCCAGCTGCTTCAGTGCGACGGTATTATCGAGCCACGTGAGCGGTGCATCTCCGCAATCGACTAGTTTCGCCCAGCTGTCCTCGTAGATGTTTTCGCCCGTGTAGATACTCCAGCCACCGAGTCGACGAGAGCCAAGACGGATTCCTCCGGGACCAAACCGGGCCCCGGGACGAAAAGTGACGGCCTGTAGCAGGTCAATCTCAATTCCAATCAACGAGCGTTAGAGCCGAGGCGGCATACCGTATCGAACGGAGCTCCCATTATAGCAATGTCATAAGGCTGTTTGCTAGACTCCTCGTCCAGAAAGCAGTTGACATACGGAAGGTGCGCAAAGGTCGTCAACCCCGAGAACTGGCTTTTGGAGGTGATATCGATCGTGTCATGATGTCCCAGAGGCAATTGACCGGAGGAGTGGACGGCGGCCACCGGAGGGAAGACGACCTCTCTAGCGGACGATAAGGATGATAAGGCGATCAGGGCGAATGTGAACATCTTGGACCCAATTCAATTCAATTCAATGGCACGTTCCAATCGAATTCAGTGGCGACCCGGAAGACCCGGACGGAGCGAATATATACTCCTCCGGAAGTTCAAGTACACTAACCGAGAAGGCAGTCAACAACAAGGCGTGGAGATGACGGAATTGCGGGTCGACCTACCCTCTTTGACTTTGACTGGAAGTCTTGCCTCTTTCGGGGCCCGTACCCCACTTGGCATTTTTCTCTCCTTCGGCGCCGATCTCTCCCCTGGTATCAATCTCACTCTATCTACAGAGTACGCAGCCATCATGGTACGAGAACCCGGATTGATAACGGATGACTCCTACTGATGCCAGTTCTAGCCTCACGCTGACTCCTCCTACTTCGGGGGGCCTAACGCCTCCAAAACCGACATCTATCAACAAGTCATTGACCAGAGTACGGGACTGATCTACGGTCAAAGAAACTGGGTAAATATACCTTCTCCTTCGAATGTCTCTTGATCTAGAAGCTAATATTCTCAAACAGGTCAGGTAAATCTCCTCCCTCCCCTCTTTCCACCCCACGAGCGCGACGCAACGCGACGCATCGCATCGCAACATAATCTAACCAACCCCACCAAACCAGCAACTTCTCCAACGTCGCCTCCCTCCTCTGGCACGCCTACGCCTCTCTCCCCGCCCCCTCCTCCTCCGTAAACTGGGCCGGGTTCTACATCCGCCAAGACAAGTTCCCCGTCCTCGGCGCCTCGACCGCCGAGCGCACCGCAAAGACCGACGTCCTCGTCCTAGGCCCCTTCCAAGGCCGACCGGCGTGTCAGGAGATCCGCTTCGGACGAGGCGTGTGCGGTACGGCGGCGCAGAAGAAAGAGACGGTGGTGGTGCCCGACGTGTTAGAGTTCCCGGGTCATATTGCGTGCGACGCGAGTAGTCGGAGCGAGATCGTGGTGCCGATTTTGAGCGGTGGAGAGGTATGTTCCATCTTGATCCCCGTCCTTTACCTTGCCACATTTGGCGCCTGTGTTGGGTGACTAGTTATTAATGCGGTTTCGGGTTATTTAGACTGTCGCGATCATCGATATCGACTGTGCCGAACCGAACGGGTTCGATGACGTGGATCGGAAGTTCCTCGAGCAGTTGGCTGCCTTGTTGGCCGAGGGGTGTGATTGGTGATATAAACCGGTAGTATTGCGTCGGGTACCTACCTGAACAGGGTAGAGATGACCTATGGCAGGATTCGGGGTTTATAGGGTAAAGTAAGACGTACATAATGAAGGTAACGAATATTGATAGAACAGCATCCAGTGGCGAAGGCACAGTTCCCATATCCTTGCAGATGCTGCAGGCATGTAGAAATTGGCGTTTCACAGCATCTCAGGAACTGGGCGCAGGTGTAACATAAGTACGTATATACCAGTACATACCTATCGGGGATTGCTTCCTGCCGAAAAAGGAGGTTGTGCCGTCTGAGAATGACAGCGGACCAAAACCAAGATGTGGGCACACGGACGTAGGGAAGATAGTAGAAGATGAACGAGAATGAGTCAACTGCTTGAGATGGTTGTTCCGGAAAAGAATCTCTTCCCGGTTGTTGCATGAGATGTACTTGGCATATTGCAACCTGAGGCACTGAAACTTCCACAGAGTGCCACATTGTGCGAAAGCATGCTGTGGACAACCTCGGGGCTGGAGCAATAGTCGTACGCATTGCATCACCGTCCGCCCGGTTACATAATTTGACTTCTGTACCACACTGTGAAAACCAGCAGAAAAATCTGTCTTCATCGCAGGAAATATTGGAGACAATCCAAGGATAGGGGGGGGGGGGGAATGGAATTAAATGAAAACCCGAGCGATGGCCTCGTCAGCAGACGACCCCACGAAATACAATAGATTGAATTAAATGAAACTCGCTAAGCAAGCAAGGCTCGCAACATAGACGGGACCACGAAACCAAATGAAAAACCAAGTCTAAGAACGCTAGTAAGAAACAAAAAGAGTGAAACAAGGGATATCCCCAGCCCTGTATCTGTATCTGTATGATGATATCCTTTCCAAATCCAAACCGGATGAATAATAAACCATAAACAAATAAAAAAACACGAGTCCAAGCGCCAAGCCAGCGGTGTACCTAGTATATATGCTCTGAGTAAGGGATCGGCACAAGCACGAGAGTAATAGGCCTGTGTATATGTAGTGCAGGGTGTAGTAATATGAGAGGGTGTATGGTGATATGAAGTGGCTACATGCTAAGCATGCTCATCTGGCGCTTCATCGGGCTGATGGATCCCGCGTCGCCGTCTTCGCTAGGACCGAAGCCACTGTCTGTGCCGGCCAGACCGGCATCCGTGTCGATGTCCCATTCTTCTTCTTCGTTTTCTTCGTCGATGGCGTCCACGCCCGCTTCGGAGCCACGTTGCCAGCTTTTTTGCACGGCGCCACGCATGTTCCAACGGAGAGCACGCTGGACGCTCTGAAACCACTCGCCGCTACCGGACACGACGGTGGGGAAGGGATATTGACTAGCTTCGACGGTAACGTAGTCTCCTTGGCGCAGCTCGACGCGACCCTTGCCGTCAAAAGAGCAGTAGGCGGTCGAGCGGGATCCGGCAGGGACGGCAATGCGTAGTAGGAGAGAATCTGAGAGGACCATGGGGCGGAAGGATAAGGTGTGCGGGCAGATAGGGGTGAGGAGAATGCCGGGAATAGAAGGGTGGATGAGCGATCCTCCGGCGGACAGTGAATAAGCGGTAGACCCTAAGTCCGTTAGTTGCGCCCTCAGAAACGGAAGATAAGCTTACCAGTTGGTGTGGAGAAGATACAGCCGTCGGCTTGAACGACAGTGAGAAGATCGTTATCCGCGTAGAGTTCCAGATTGGATACATATGGCGAGGGACCTCGATCCATGACCAGTTCATTCAGCACCTCAAACTGCTCTCCTTCCTCGACAGCGTCGGCATCCGCACCTTTGCTGCGGTCCTTGCGGAAGACGGTACACGTGAACCGCATCCGTAGATTAACCCGCATGCCGATCTCCCCCATGACCGCATTCAAGTGGTCCTTGTAGTTTTCGAATTCGAAGTTCGTCAGAAACCCAAGACTCCCGAGAGAGAAGCACAGGATAGGCGGAACAACACGCTGGAAGAGCCACGAGGTGAAGAGCACCGTTCCGTCGCCGCCCAGCGTCAGCACGAGATCAAACATCTCCGGCGACGTCCAGCATAGATCGGGAGTCCAGTAGTTGAGCATCTTCTCGAACCGAGGCTCCTTCGCCGTCAATCCCGGCGCATCGAATCGCTTGGATCTCCGCAGCTTCGCATCCACATATACATTGACACCCAGATCGCTTCCGTACCGCGGCGTCGACAGCAGCCATTCCGTCAACTCACGCGTCAGATGTACGAGACTGTTATCCCGCGCCTTCGTCACGATCATGACATTCTTCACAGCGCGTTTGATGGGTCGCCGTTGCAACTGTTTCGAGACCTCTCGGACACCCGTGGCAGTCTGAACCAAGCGCGAATGGGACAGCCATTCGTCATCTGCGATCTCCTCCAGCACTTTCTGGATATTCACCGCATCGTCGAACCGCTGATGAAAGAAGCACGGCGACTGCATGACCAACCGGGCCGTCGACGGCATGCGATCCAGATATGTACCCAATTGCAGGCTGGAGAGGGCTGCCGACAACTTCTGCGACGGAGGATTGCTGCAGCGACGCTCCGCTTCATCCGACGGAGTCGAAGCGGCCGTGCTAGGATGCTGAAGCCCCAGAGAGGCCGCCAGCGGCATCGGGGAATTGTTATTGGTGTTGTTTTGTTGCTGGGCCCCCGACGGTCGAGACGCGAGGGCTTTCATGATAGTTTGACGGGGAATTGAGTCGCTAGACAAGGCGTTTCGATGATGACTAGCCAGCGCGGCAGCACGAAGAGGCAGGAAAGGCGACGAGGGTAACGAGAGACCGACAGCGTCCTCGTGGGTGAGCTCAGTATTCCGGGTGGTGGAGACGGAGGAAGCCGAATGTCCGGAGGTGGGATCACTGGCGCGCGGTGCGTTCGATGTCTGCGACGGATCTATGTCGCCGACATAGTCACGGAGGCGTAATTTACCGACGGAGGAAGTATTTGCTGTGGTCGCACGGCGGAAATTGGATGGCGGGGCAGGAATTTGAGACGTTGAAGATGACGACGGAGCAGTGACTCCCGTGGGGTTGCAGCGAGGGTTCTCAGAGGACTTGGGGGCGTTCACGGAGCCATGACTCGAAGCAGGGGAAGCCATGGACGGGGGTGAGGAGATAAAAGGGGAGAGGCGCAGAGTAGGATGGTGCGACTACTCTGGCAGTTGATTTATTTGGAAGGGTGACAGCAGGAGGGAGAGAATTGATGGAAAGGTGAGAACGGGGCCGCAACGCTCTCGGATGTAACGGGATTTGGCAGCGAAAGGATCCAGGGATCATTGGTTCCGCAACGGGAGATGACAGCAGCAGTCTGGGAAAGTCTGGGAAAGTCTGGGAAAAAGTGTTCGATAGGCTTCCACGGCCTTGGTCAGACGGAGTTTGTCAGCTCATGCTGTAAAAAGGAGACTCCGCACGCAAACTCGGTAGAAACTAGAAACTAGAAAGGAAACTAGGAGGTCCCTTTAGCCCCGGAGGACTGTTCATGGAGGGTGGCATTTATTTATTTATAATCCGAAATCTCCCTCGGTCTGACTCCGTCGAGGGGGTTGATCGTCATAGTCTCATACACGCACACCAACCCAGCGCATTCTTCACATCGAAGGGGAATCGGCGATGCAAGGGGAGTTCGTCCCATTTCCCGGCCTGACTAAACCCACCTATCACCTCTTAGTGACGAGTTAGTTAAATATGGGGCAGACTGCCTTGCGGAGTCGTGACGGAGATTACAGTTGGTGTGGATGGCTCTCATTTCCCTTCTGGATTCGGCATATCACAGCAAGCATATGTGGCTGGCCTGGCTAGGTTAGATTGGCTAGCGTTCCCTAAATAGTTTTGTATCTCATACGGAGTACATGCTCTGCCCTCTCGCGTCAGATCCATCCCATCGACCTCCGGATCGCTGCTCACTCGCATGGATCCCCATTCCTTCGTACGCAGCCCCTCCTATCGTATCGTTCCTCCTTTCGTAAAAAAGGTTGTAAGTCTGCGGCCGCCAATGATCCCATCCCCGTGCGCACTTCCATGAAGGAGGGTAGCCAGCCTAGCAGACTGAGACCGCAGCCCCTACGCTAAGAGGGCATTCGACTTGGACGCAGACCCGAATCGAGCTAGTTCGGATTGCCAGCTGAATGAAAAAGAAAACAAAAAGTACGGAGTACCAATGTGGGCGACCGGTGCATTGGACCGTTCGGCGGGCGGCCCGGTCGCTATCAGTTGGGATTCCGGTGTTTGTAATGGTGTCTGTTTCCCCCCACAATCCCTCAAGCCGCATCGATTTTCCAGGCATAGTCTTCGTGAAGTTTGTCCTCCACAGCCTCCCGCACAGTCCCCTCCAACGGTTGGCCGTCCGCATCCTCCGCCATCGCTATGTCCCCGTCGGAGCTGCTCGTCAAGGTCCCCTGACAGATGGTCAGGGCGCGTTCGCGCACCCTCTCCCACGTTCCAAAGTCAAATGAGCCTTGGCTTTCGTTGAGCAACAGATGGCCCTTGGAGGAGAAAGCGAGCACGTGGAGGGAGGTGGCCGACTGAGCGTCCTTGGGCGACGGCTCCCGAATGAGTTTCCCCGACGAATCAACTCCCAGCACGGTCGCAGAGTAAGTCATGGACAATGGCACAGCGGCGGACAATAGTGCAAGGAGGGAGGTTTGGAGGAGAGCAGGCAGAAGAGTAAGATACTGCGGATAAGATCCTGGTTAGCGCAATCACCCATGCAGCGAAAAAGGGAGAAACTCACAGAGTCTCCTCTGCTGACGCTTTCACCACCAACGATCGCCAATGTGACCACCACTCCTCGTCTAGCGTATGACTTTTCTCTTCCCAGGATCAATCGTCCAAGCATGGTTTTGATGATTCCCTCGACGTATCGCTCACCCACACCTCCAGGCGCAGTACCGGGCTTGACGAAGACTTCCACGGTCGCTTCCTCGGGCTTAAGAGCATCCCGACGGCCTGGCAGCTCGATCGGAGCATTCACCGAGCCCAAGATATTCGATCCGGTCGACGGACATTTGTAGGAGGCCGAGCCGTCGGCGCGCGTGAGGGGGGTCAGGGACGATATCGGACCGACCATGATGGATAATCAGGAGCTTTGATCGAAGGGATAGATGGCAATGAGTCCGAAAGAGTGACTAGAAAACAATCGAAGTTGAGTCCAGTGGTGGATATGAAGAGGGAATCGTGACAAAATCGGCTTCTGGTTGCGCTGCTTTTTTGGGCGGATTTCGGTCGCTGCGCTGATTGGTCACGGGGTCGCCGCCTTTCCTCTTCGTCTTCCTCGCCAACATCATAACTGATCACTACGGACTAATTCTTATTCCATTTTCCAACATAACCAATAGGATAGTTCATGCTACAAAATTTGAGCGATGGAATCTCCAGCCACCAGTAGTATCATGGGATTCCTCACTAGATCCAACGAGCCTGCTACGGACGCACCTCACGTGACGAGAAGGAGGCAGTAAGGACTTCAAGATTGAATCACTCGGATCCTCCAAAGGTTATTTCCGGTTCTTCAGAAGCTATTATTGCGGCTTCGTTGCGTTCCTGAGGATTCTTATTCTGGGAATATCTTGAATATCTTGAATATCTCTCTTTCGATTGTATCGAGGGTTCATTTAGTACGCACTGCGCAAGATATATATTCTACAGGACTACACCATTGTAGCCCCGCCGCTTACTCAAAAGGGTAGTTTTTGTAGGCGTTCTGCAGGACCGAATGCACTGCAGTGGTCAAAAACGATTAAATAAATGAACAGAGGGATGCCTTGAGCAATACTGAATTAATCGATTGATTGGTGTACACGGAATAGGAAGAATGGACGTTCCAGGCTGACAGACCGCTTTCTGGGTGGCCGAGCGGCAGAACGGATCGAGCTCCGCCAAACCTCAATTGCAGGGAGTTGCTTCAACGCGTTCTCCACCATGTTGAATCGGCTGCTACAGCCGCAAAATCGACGATAACTCAAATTTAAACATACCACTAGATAGCCAGTAATATTGTGCCTATTCCTCTGAATTATTTCATATTGATTCGGTATTTTGACTCGTGCAGACACGTTCAAATGCTAGAACCCATACAAAATCCGTTATTCTCTGATCGGACCACACCCAAAATGTCAGAAAAAATATCCGGTTTTTTAGAGTTTTGGTCACATGACACTCCCTGACATTTTGCCTCAGGCATCAAATTGCCTAGCCGTCGCATCTCTCGGTCTCTCCACCAGGAAGAGACGATGAATGAAAACATCCCGATAGTCTTTGGCATCTCACACCCATTATTGCTGCCTAGAGCTCCGCGTGCCATGTCTGTCCTGTCAGCATTTGGTTCCGCACACTTCCAGAACCTCCTCCTACTGGGATATGTGCATCTCTGACTGGCATCAACTCACGTGGCCAAGCGGACCAGAGGTCTAGTCTCTCGCCACGTCCGTGATGAGCAAGCCTCCCCTCATTGACCTTCTGTGGTTTAGATGGACTATCCTTCGTGAGCTGTCTCCGTTTTCACCTCCCCAGACTGGCGACCGGCCAATCCCAGCATCTTCCAAGCCATTAGCGGCCCGGCTTCCAAGGACGCCCGCGAGTCATCCTCTTTGGACGCGAATCATCCAGTCCGACCATGAATCGGGGCAAGATAAAGATCCTGGCTGTTCCAATAATACCCAGTGCTGAGAAGAATGCAAGCATGGCAACCCCTCACGATGGTCCCCCTCGCTTGTTCTGGTCGTCCTATAAGTAGCGTTCGAAAAAAAAAAAAGAAAGAAAGGAAATCTACCAAAGAAAGTTTGAGGGCTTCGACATTCTCGTATTCCTGGGCCTTTATCCTCTCCATCTTGTGCATACCGGGATTCCTGGACATCGACCTCTCTCACTTTATCCTCCATCTATACTTGAATGGGCATTGAAACTTCCCCCCTGGATGTCGAGGAGTCGACGGAACCTCCTATATGTTCTTTACCACAAGAACACCCACCGCGTATCGATGTAGAAAGCAAGCAGGGTCTTGAGAAGATTGACAACCCGCAAAGCCTGTCGGTGTCAAATGATACTCAACGTCCTGCCATAGACCCGGGCCAACCCATTTCCGAAACCCCCTTGGATTACCCTCACACCGTTGATCCTTCTCAGTTAGCAGAGTCTCTCAAAGTTCCGCTTCGGTACGCCTCCTTCTAGTTCTTTAGTCACCGCTTGCTGACTTGAAAGTCATGGTCTGTCAAATACCGAGTCGGCGGCCCGTCTCCAGAGAGATGGGCCGAACAGGGTCCGAGAAATGCATGGAGTGTCGGTCTGGAAGATACTTCTAAGACAGGTCGCCAACAGTTTAACCTTAGTATGTTCTGCTGATAATTCGACCCGTTGGAAGTACCTGATAAACTTCCCAACATCAACCGCCGTGCACCGGATGGTTCGTTAGCCTGTTGACAAGAACGCGTAGGTTCTCGTCATTACTATGGCAATATCTTTTGGGATTGATGACTATATCGAAGGCGGCGTGATAACGACTGTCATCCTTCTCAACATTGCTGTTGGGTGGGTTCTCCTCCTTCCTAGATGAGCAGGTGCTGATGGATTCCAGCTTCGTGCAAGACTATCGAGCCGAGAAGACCATCATGTCGTTGCATCGACTATCTGCACCAATATGCAAAGTCCTCCGAGATGGCCATGTAGTCTCTGTAAAGGCCGAGTCGCTCGTCGTGGGAGATATTGTCCACCTCGCTGTCGGAGATATCGTCCCTGCCGACCTGAGACTCATCGATGGGATGAATGTCTCCATGGACGAAGCTTTGCTGACCGGCGAATCGTTACCGGTTGCAAAGACTCCGCATATCGTCATGACCTCACGAGACATGCCAATCGGGGACCGCACCAACATGGCCTATTCAGGGTGTAGTACAACCCAAGGTCGGGCCACCGGGATTGTGATCGCCACCGGGATGAGGACCGAAGTGGGCAAGATCGCGCAGCTTCTCCAAGAGACGTCTACCCAAACCAATACCAACCTCTTCATGCGAGGCTTTTATCGGACTAAAAACACAATCAAAAATATCTTGGGACTAGTTGGCACACCCCTACAGGTGAAATTAAGCAAGTTCGCTCTGCTGCTCTTTGCCCTAGCAATTTTGCTTGCCATTATAGTGTTTTCAGTCAACAAATGGGACATCGAAGGCGAGGTGCTGATTTACGGAATCTGCGTCGCCGTCGCCGTGGTCCCTGAATCACTGATTGCGGTCCTTACAATCACCGTGGCAGTTGGGACCAAAGCAATGGCCAAAAGCAATGTCATTGTGCGAAAGCTCCAATGTCTGGAAGCTGTTGGAGGTGTGACCAACATCTGCTCAGACAAGACTGGAACCCTGACGCAAGGATCGATGATTGCAGCAGCGGCTTGGATTCCCCAGGCCGGCAATCTAACCGTTCACCAGACTACAAATCCGATCGATCCTTCCAGCGGGTCGGTTCAACTCGACGATGTTGACTGGAATCCAAAGAGCCTGCAGGAGAATCATACACTGCGGACATTTCTCACTGCAATTGCCTTGTGCAATCTGTCGGTGGTAGAAAAGGCAGTACCGTCAGATGTCCCAGGGAAAGAACCCGTTCAGTCGCAAAATGAATGGACCGCCGTCGGCGAGCCTACCGAGATTGCGCTGCACGTCCTCGCAATGCGTTTTGGCATGGGAAAACCAGCTGTATTGCAGGAGCGCGACATTGCCCTACATACTGAATACCCTTTCGACTCGTCAATCAAACGCATGACAGTGGTCTATAAAAACCCAACAGCCCAGGTCCATGAAGTCTATACGAAAGGCGCGCCTGAGACAATTATCCCCAGGCTCCGTTTGAGTGAGCAACAGAAAACGTTTATGCAGGAGACTGCGGACCGAATGGCCGGAGAAGGTCTTCGTGTACTATGCGTGGCTTACAAAATGACGCCGATCGATGATGATACACTGGTATCCCCGCGCGCCAGCGCCGAGTCCGGGCTCACTCTCGGTGGCTTGGTTGGGCTTTACGATCCTCCTCGTGTCGAAACGGCCGCGGCTGTTCGGCGATGCCAGATGGCTGGCATCACTGTCCACATGCTGACTGGCGACCACATCCGCACGGCAACGGCGATTGCCTCCGAAGTAGGCATACTGGACCCATTCGTCAATGCGAAGTCTACCCGGCTTGTCATGGCGGCCGAGGAGTTTGACCGATTGACTGACGCCGAAATTGACGCGATTGAAAAGCTGCCTCTCGTGGTTGCGCGCTGCAGCCCGACCACAAAAGTTCGAATGGTTGAGGCCATGCACCGACGACAGGCCTTTTGTGTCATGACAGGCGACGGGGTCAATGATTCGCCCGCTCTGAAACGGGCGGACGTGGGCATTGCCATGGGGAAGAATGGCAGCGACGTCGCTAAAGAGGCCGCTGATATGGTACTGACGGACGACAACTTCTCGTCCATCGTTAGAGCTGTAGAGGAGGGAAGAAGATTGTTTTCCAACATTCAAAAGGTATTTCTGTTCTCCAGTTCACATGTGTCCTGCTAACCTTTTCAGTTTCTCATGCATCTTCTGATCTCCAACATCGCCCAAGTCATTCTGCTTCTGGTTGCACTGGCTTTCAAAGATGCAGAGGACAACTCGATCTTTCCCATTTCTCCCATTGAGATTCTTTGGGTTAACCTTATCACGTCCTCATTCCTAGCCCTGGGACTTGGTCTCGAGGAGGCCAGGACCGATTCTATGTATCAGCCGCCTCACGATCTAAAGGTGGGCGTGTTTACCCGGGAGCTGATCACCGACAAAATGATCTATGGCACCTTCATGGGCTGTCTCTGCCTCGTATCGTTTGTCTGTGTGATCTACGCCGAAGGATCTGGGACCGCAGATATGGGCCATGACTGCAACGAGGGATGGAACAGCAGCTGCGACGTGGTATTCCGGGCACGCGCCACGACCTACGCGACCTTGACCTTTCTCTTATTAGTGACAGCCTTCGAAGTCAAGCATTTCTCTCGGTCTCTGTTCAATCTTGACCCGGACAAATTCCCCGGCCGACTCTCTGTCTTTCACTCCATCTGGCGCAACCGGTTTCTGTTCTGGGCGGTCATCGCAGGCTTCGTGATCACGTTTCCGGTAATTTACCTTCCGGAGGTGAATAGGATTGTTTTCAAGCACCACGGTATAGACTGGGAATGGGGCATTGTCTTTGGATGCACGGTTGTGTACTTGGGGTTGGTCGAGAGCTGGAAGGCGATGAAACGAGCAATGGGCATCGGCAGTGGGAAGAATGTACAGCTGACGATGGGAGATGCCGAGATGAGGGCTGGTCTTGCGTCACCGTTTACCATGAGCGCGAATGCCAGTGTGGATGCGAGCGTGGAGGTGAAGTAAGGGTCTAGACTCGGGAGTTATGGGGGGATTATTAGATGAAGCTATGCTCAACCATAGCTAACCAGCCAGGAGGTGACGGTGTTCAACACACTTTTTATTGTTTCTATCGTGCAACTGACCCTATCCAATCATTATGACATTCTCCATTTTACTTACACATCCAATTTAAATGACCGCTCTGCAACCAGCGTAATCTCCCGCTCCAAGTATGACGGGATTGATAAGCGCCACCAAACGCAAACTGTCTGACCTGCAGCTGCGGTGGGGCCAGCCTTCCTTTGTCGATAACCTCATCATCCCCTCTTCTCTGTTTTTCTATCTCATCCATCAATTGCTCCATCTTTTCACACGGTATCCATCAATCAAGATGAAGATCCTCTGCCTCCATGGGCAAGGCACCAGCGGCGCCATCTTCAAGTCGCAATTATGTATGTCCCCGCGTATCCCCACTCCCGTCAGATAAACAAATCGCCGATCAAAGTCCCCCGTCCATCACTTCTCCATCACAATTCCCCTCCCTCCTGATAATAAATAACCCTAACTCCCTAATAGCAGGAATCTCCAAACGCTTGACCTCCCATCTCCCCGTCCCCGTTGAATTCGACTACCTCGACGGTCCATACCCCTCGCCCCCCGCGCCGGGCGTAGACCTCTTCTACCCTCCTCCATACTTTACGTTCTGGCGCGAAAACACGACCCCAGCGGTACGAGAGACAGTCGCATGGTTGAACGGCATCATCGCAGAACGGGGCCCCTATGATGCTGTCATGATGTTTAGCCAGGGCGGTGCGTTGGGTGCTAGTCTATTGCTTTTGCAGGAATGGGAGAGTCGGAATCAGCACCAGGACCAGAATCAGGAGGAGAACCAGAACAACAACAACAACAACAACAACAACACATCAAGCAAAGAACAAAAACAAACCCAGGGCACCAAGGCGCCGCCCCCCTTCAACGCCGCAATCTTCATCTGCGGCGGTCCTCCTCTGCAAATCCTCTCCGAAGAAGTCGGCTATGCGCTCCCGGAATCGATCTTCACCCGCGACAAGGCCACCCGAGCCAAACTCGCCGAAGTGGCCAACAAAGACTCGCTCCTGGCGCTGGGATCCTCACGATGGAACAATAAGGCAGCCGGGGGCGGAAGCGCCGATGAAGAAGAAAAGGTACGTCAGGAGATCGCATCGTACGGGGACGTGCGGATCCAGATCCCTACGGTGCATGTGTATGGGGACAAGGATCCGCGGTATGAAGCGAGCGTGCAGTTGTCGGGCCTGTGTGAGGAGGGGAGGAGACGTACGTACAATCATAATGGTGGACATGAGATACCGCGGTTAGAGGCTGTGACGGCGAAGGTGACTGAGATGACGATTTGGGCGCTGAGGGAGGGTGGTGTGATTGATTGATTGAGTTGGGCTGGACTAGATTTGGACCTGTGTATGACAGGCTATGGTCCGGAAATAAAGCCCACATGGTGGGCAGGAATCAATATAGGGCAAGAAGTCGAGATGATGAGATGAGATGATGGAATCAGAATTCAACATAGACTACCTACCACTCACAGAGTACTACCTGCCACATACTACCTATATAATAGTCAACCTCACCTCAACCCAGCATACTCCCCAAGAACAATTACGAAAAACATCATCTAATAGTTTACATCATCCACCTCTCAATCCGGCCAAACACATAACCTAGAACCTAACAATCCATCCAAACAAGATATGCACACCAATCCACACCTGCCAGATCATTCCACGCTAATCTATATACCGACGATCCCCTGCACGATGACATTGTCCGTTCTAATCAGATGGTCAAGCGGATAGCGAGAGATCGGCGAGATGACATCACCCATCGTATATTAAACATTTCAACGGTTAACCGTGCCCCGCGGTGGAAGTATAGGTATCGTTCGATCGCGTATAAATATCCCTGGGATAACCTGTCCTGGTTGATATTCTCATCTTGAATAACTCATTACATCTTTCCATCTTTACATTCAGTGTTCGGATTCCGAAGACACAGTTCATACAAAAAACAATATCCCATATCAACAACAATAAACAAAAGCTAAAATGTCCGCAGCAGAAGACTGGCTCAAGAAGCTCGTAGGAAAGAAGTTCGTCGAGAGCGAGACTGACAGTATCGGTGGCGATGTATGAGCTCCCTAATGTCTCTTTCCGATCCCACAGACCTAATAACTCACCACTTGTTCGATTCTAGTCTTTCACGTCGGCAAGTCTCCCGCAGCCAAGTCGGGTCCTGAGAAGTGGTGATATGAAGACTATGGATTTTAACCAGGATCGGTAGGTCCCTCTTTCCCCTGTTTTTGAATTTACCTTCTTTGAGAGGAGGAAGAGGATGAGGGAGGGATGTGGCTAACGGGGAATCAATCTAGGTTGAATGTTCATCTCGACGATAAGAGTGTTTGTAACCACGTTTCTTTGGGATAGGTCCCTCTGTTAGCTGCTGGGGGTATAGGAATGTCATGTGATGTGATATTGTATGTTACGATATGATATGATGGAGCATTATACGTCGCTTGGTATTTCTTGTTATTGTTATTGTTCATGGGACTGTATCTTTCGTAATACTTAAATGATTTTCAATGAATATACGTTGAATTCTAAACGAAAGTACTATCCTCTAAGCACTGCAAGTATCCACGTGCTCATGGTAAACTTAAGCATACTTGATCGTGAGGTTCAACTTCTCCGAAGTTCCCTTAGTACCGATAGCACCGGATAGCTTCCCATTGTTCGACGAAATATCAGTCAACGCACCAAGGCTACGTCCAGAGGCGTCGAACATCCGGATGAAGATCGTGTCCCCGTCTTCAATGTTACTCACGGAGCGATGTCGGAGCGAATCGAACGCAAAGGTAGTTACCTCTCCAGACTTGGCCGCCGAGGACTCCAGATAGAGGAGAGATTTGTCATAAAAGCCCGGAAGGGTTGGAGTTGAGGTCATCCATTTCTCAGCTTTCTTAGAAAATATGCGGTAAGGGACGTTGCGTTTGAGCTATGGATTATTAGAGGGAGGTTGGAAAGCAAAAGGGGAAACGTGGAGTAGGGCTTTGATACCAGTGGCTTCTCGTTAGAGCTATGTTCAACCTCGATTTCAAACTTCTGGTCGCTGGCGTTGTTGACGAGCGAGCAGCCGCTATTAAACATGCTATCCACGTCGAGATCTGCGATAAATTTCTGCTGGGCCGGAGTGTAGGAACCACTGCTGCCGTCAAGATCTTGAAGGAAAATACCCACTTCGCTTTTGTCAGTGTCGAGCGTTCGAATTATTGATTCACGATTTCACTTACTAGCCATGCCCGCCTCATTTCTGCCTGCTAGATACCGGGACCCTTGATTTACGGATATGGATACTTTCGACTTGATTGTCTTGGCTTTCGGAGGTATTGTGGTGCCTGGTTTTTCAGTTACCACTGGCTTGACGACTGGAGCCTTGTCCCGCTGAGTAGTCGTTTCTGGTTTGACCGGAGGCACGACCTTCTCGGTCTTGCCGGACTGAGATGTCGTGTCCGGCTTGATAGAAGAGTTGGGCTTCTCCGTCTTTCCAGGGTTTACAACAGGAATTTCTGGGTTCACTGGCAGGCTTGTCTTGTCCGACGTACCTGTTTTACCTCCATCAGTCTTACCCCCGTCGGTCTCGGTCTTGCCCCCGGGGTTCTTGATGGCAGCAATCTTGGATTTAAGGATAGAACCACCGGGAAGATTCATAATCAGGTCGGTCACTGGAATCAGAGATTCTTGCTGCCGGGGGTCAGTGCTAAGATACGCCAACAGGGAAATATGATTCATACCTTAACAACACGCCAGTTGTAATAGGATGCAACTGTGTTGCACCAGGCAGGTGGACTGGAAGACAGTTAAGTTAGCGTACGCCAACAAGCTACTTCCCACCGATTTAACATACTTGTTGCAAAGCAATGTGTCTCCACCCTTCGCTTCCCAGGTCATGGTCATATTCATCGAACTGGTCTTGTTCTCTGTCATGCTGTTGGAGGCCGAACCGTAACTACCACTTGCAGAAGCCTGGACCCAAGGGGAAGAGAACGAAAGACTCGCAGCTGCCTTCATGGAATTGGCCTTTTCTGTCTTATCCGACTCCTGAAGCTTTGAGCAGTCTTCGGACGAGTGAAGTCTTCCTCCGAGTTCAATTCGAGTTGCGAAGAAGTGGCCTGCACCGTTAGAGGTTGGCGTTGTATTTGGGGGAGGTGCTTACCGTATTTCTCATTGAAATCAGCCAAGGACAACGTATCGCCCAGGTGGTTGATGTCCGCTTTGCATTCCTCGGTCAATTCAAGACTGCTTTCATCTAGGTTTATAACCACACGAGGGAACTGGTCTCGTCAGCGTGTTCCCAATTCTGGATCAATCCACTTACATTGTAGGTGATTGTCAACACCTTCGTTTGGGTGTCATTCTGAGTCGCCGATGCTTTGGACTTGCTGGATGAGTATCCGCCCTTAACTGCAGCAGTCACACCAAGCGCGCCTCCACCGCTATAAATTATTAGCAATTGACGGGTGCTGCAAGGAGAGAAACAAACATGGCGAATTCAGCTGCATATTGGCTCATGGAGCTGTCCGCCATAGCCTTCGCAACAGACTTGGATGTCTCAGTCATTTCGACGTAGGAGTCATCCTCAATGCGGAATCGAGGAATGCGAAGCATTTGCTATTCATGTTAGAAAAGTTCTATTATTACTCTCGAAAAATATACCTTTGGAGGAGGAATGTCAGAAGCGAAAGAAGTCTCAAAGTCCTGGAATTGACGCTTGGCCAGTTGGAACGCTATAAAATCAGCATCTCCCTCCTTTGAGGTAGGTTGGTGGGCATACCTGGATAGACGGCTCGCTCGACCCTTTTGTTGACAGCAACCTCATACATGCTTGTCAGACTTCCATGTAGAAGACAGTTGTTCCTGAAGACGATGTTCCAATGTCTCTCGCTCATGTCCGACGGATAACTACAATTGTCAGTAACCATCACCGAGTTCTAACGGGACAACATACACGATAGCACCACCCTTCGCAGCCATGAAGTTGGAGTGAACATAAGTCGATGCAATTGCTTCAGCTTTAGTGGTGGGTAAACCGGGAGCCTATCTTGTCAGTCATGCCTTGAGCATCATGCGAAAGTCCATACCTTGGATAACTCAAGATCGGGCTTGGAATTCAAGAACTCCTTGGTGTCGGAATCCAATTCCGTCTTAAGGCTCTTCAACTTCAAGTACACATTCAAAGACTGAGTGTCTTGACTGAGGACATTGCCCCCCCCAGTTGTTGCCTAACTATTAGTTTGGGTTCGTTGACCATGAGTGATCGTAACTCACCACATCTGTCTTAGCCTTCTCCTCAGTCTTGGACTCTAATACCTCCTATTGCCCGTTAGTGTTGTCTTACAACCGAGGGGCAGTACAAACCAGTTTATTCCCGGCCCCCTTCAAATACACTCCCAGAAGGGTGTCCTCCTTCGTTTCGGCACCCTCCTGGTTACAGAATGGGCTTCCTTGTCTTGGGAAGTTATTAGTAAATGCTCTTGTCCATGATGGCACGATTAACTTACTGTCTATAAGATAACACGCCCTCGCTAATGAACATCTTTCGCAAGTCGGAGAGCTTCTTGCCAGCCAGGTTGCTGACACTCCCAAGGGAGACAAACTTCTCCATGGAAGAGGTGCGAGACAGAGGATCATAGTTGTAAATTTGGAAGACAGCTTGGGTCTGATTCTGGTTGGCTATGTGCTGTTAGTCTCAGTTGTAGTCCCAGGGTCGAAGGTACATACCTTGATCCGCCTCGCTGGCTTTCTGCTTCAAGGCATCCGCCTTGGTCTTCAGTTCGGTCGCAGAAGACATTTTGGAACACGGTCATTAGGAAAAGTAGTTCTCAGAGTCAAACGATTTTTGAGAATGGTACAATTAACTTCAGCAATCGAGGAAGTCGCCCTTTAAGTAGTCCAATTCTTCCCTTCCCTTTGACACTGAACACGGACCCGACCTCCCACCGAAACAGGTTTGTTCCGATTTTCGAGACCCCCGCTTCGTATCCAGCAGAAAGTCCTCAAAAATGTGCTCGCCGGGACCATCCTCCGACTGATTCGAACGATCTCAATGGCCTCCAAGATAGGTTACATTGTAGCGGCTGGCTGACCCCCGCCAGCTTTGAACCAAAGTGGAGACCTTCTGTGGATCATCCCCACAGATTTAGCAGCGATCTGCAGACAGCAAAACTCGATCAAGCGAGCAATCAGTAAATCAGAACTCAATCGAGCCAGCATGTTAGGCTATTGGAGGCTTTGAAGCGCTACTTTTCGATAGACCGGACCGACCCGGTCAGCTGAATGAATTGTCCGCTCCACAGTCCATCGGTGGTTGTTGAGCTGGATGCCTGTTTCAAGTTTGTCTGGTAAATGTTTGCCTTGCTCGAGCGGAAGATTGGATTGGTGGGTCGAGCACGAATAGGCGAATCGTCCGGGCTAAGCACGCCTATCCTGCAGATGCGTACGCAAGTTGTTCCAGCCATGAAGTAATGGGATGAATGTTGTTAGAGACCACGCATTCATTGTACGGTGTAGAAGCGGGGGCACTTCGTACTTTTGGGCAAGTCTAGATGCCCCACTGCTTGTGGGTGGTCGCTTGGGCAATGAGGATGATTGGGAATTGATGAATAGTCTTGTTCTTGACAAGATCGTCTCGGGGTGAGAGAGTTGTATGAAGGATAAGTTTTTGGGCAGATTCATAACCTCGGGTGTCACGTGTAAAGTCTGCATCTATTGCAGCTCTGCCAGACTGACTTCCGTCATCAACTGGAAGACAAATGTCTTTCTTCACTTTCTTCGAATGCAGTCTCTGATGGCCAAAAGTGGATAAGATGCTACCAACTGGGCTTCACGCGCATTATTTGATCTATCTCGCGCTCTGATGTATGCAAGGTTGGAAATCAGCGGTCAGTCTCACAACCACGCACAGTTGCCTGATAGATCTGCATTGTTGACATAATTTCAAGCGGAAGTCCTAATCAATTAAAACCAGTTCGCTGCTATCTTGCAGATAATGGCACCTTCCAAATATTCGTTTCGTTTGCTGCTGCTACGGCGATAGCGGCCATCGCATGCGACTATGAAAGCGGAACTGCTGCTACCGGATCTCCAGTTTCGTGATGAACTTTTTCAGGCACAAGGCCAGCAGGCGTGGTGTGTGCCGCAACCCACTCGACCAGCTGTTTACTTTCGCTGAGATTGCCCTGCGCTCCCTTGTAAATGGCCAGCCACAACGTAGCCAACGGCCACGGGTTTCCTCCGTCGTAGCTGTCCCCTTCGTAACGACAGTAACCCCCAACAACATTGTTCCACAGAGCGCCCTTCAACGCGACTACCGAACTAACCACCTGAGGGTCGTCGAGGGGAAGAATGGCGGATGGAACAGCCATGGAGAGAACAGAAACATCATGTCGAATGCTGGTAGTCTCGGTTTCGGCGTCGCGCCAATTCGGATAGGAAGGAAGTGATGTCGTCGGTCGATTGCGGCCATCCTGGACCTTTGCTGAAAGCTCTGGTCGATCTTTATCAACCATGGGTAGGCCCGAGCTCACTTGCACGGAGGCCACAAATCGCCCGAGACCCTGGTCCCAGAACCTGTTGGCGGCTTTTGCTGTAATGGCTTCGGTAGCTGTCTTCCATCGCTCGATTTGAGTCGTGTCTGTGAGCTGAACAGCGAGCGCGAGATGTGCAGCAGATCGTAGGCCAGCTATTGTGCTCGCCACAGTGTAAAGATGGTATCCGTCTCTTTCTTCCCACAGATCGACCGAAGGAAATTCTTCTTTCTCGCTGACGAACAAAAGGAAATTGGCCGCCCTGGCGATTGCTGACCAATTCTTTTTGATGAATTCGAGGTCGCCAGAGCTTTGAAGGTAGCATTCAAAAGAGAAAAGGTAAATTACGGTCTCGTCAATTTAATGCAGCCCCCAACTAGTGGCGAGGGAATGGTCAGTATGGTGACGATGAAGCCAAAGTCCTTCGGGAGATTGCGTTGCTACCGCGAAGGAAAGCATCTTTTTGCCAAAAGTTCTATGCCCTAATGAAAGAGCCCCGATCGAGGTTCACGCTGCATCACTGCCCCAGACCGCTGCGTAGCCAGGAGCTGATTCAATCCCAGAATGGACATCCGGGCCTGCGATCAGCCCCCCAGTCTCGCGGTTGGTAAGAAGATCGAGCACCAACGACGAGCGCTCAAGGAGTTGATGAATCGTCGGATTCCACCCGGAGAGCTTCAGTTCCCCTAGAACTTGGCGACTCTTTGCGTAGCTCTGCTGTGCAATTGCCTCCCAAGTCAAGTTCCGCGTTGCTTGTAAGGATGCCAGTACGTCTTCCCTCGTGTCTCCGAAGGCGAAAACCACGAGTGGTTCGGAGTCGGAGCCGGACGGTCTTAGAAAAAGTAGGCCGTCCACCGCACGGAGAACGATTCTCTCCCCAGGAGAGAAGATGTGCTACCAAGGAAATTTGCAGCTGCGCTTTATCATCTCGACGGCCGCAATGAAAGTCTTCGACACTGCCGAGAGAAGATCCAACTGCAAGCCAGTTGTGACGGCAAAAGGCCAGCAAAGCCTGCGAATCCTCATCCCAATAGATGGTTTGTGCGCCGGGCCAGTCACAAGTATGTACACCCCTGGAGTCGATTTTACAAGCTATCTTTATCTATGTATTGACTATGTCTTAGCCACTAAATTTCTAGTTCCATTTGATCTGACGACAGTGCCCACAATTGAAGAATTTATTGGACGACAGAAAGACCTTAAGTACCTGTGGCATTATCTACAACCAGCAGGATCACCATCACGCAAGGTAGCTATCCTCCATGGCCTTGGTGGAATCGGGAAAACGCAAGTCGCAATTAAATTTGCACGTGAGCACAAACATGGCTTTTCAGCGATCCTTTGGATAAGTGGGAAAGATCGATATACCCTGATTAGATCTTTGAGTTCTTGCCTTTCACGTATACAAACGTATGCCGTGGCAAATGAAGCCGCTACAGAGGAAGAAGCAGAACAGCGGGCTAGCCAAGTTCTAAAGTGGCTTGCAGTACCAGAAAATCAAAACTGGTTATTGATCTTCGACAATATTGATCAGTATCCGCCCCTACAGACCAGCAATAATGGTAAATATGATATCAAGGATTTCTTTCCAAATGCTGATCATGGGTCTATTCTTATTACTTCCTGGCTCCAGAGATTAATGGAACTCGGAAAATCATTTCCTATCGAAAGACTCGAACCTAAAGATGCTAGAAAACTCTTCTTACAAAGTTGTGAACGTTCTTTGTCCGAAATTATGGATGCGGGATTAGATCAAGGTATGCATTTATCAGACCTATTTCAAAGGTTTGACCAATATATTCAGATCTTGCTAGACTCATGGCTCAGCTTGATGGTTTACCATTGGCAATTGTCATTGCTGGCACATTCATGCGCGAAACTGGCACAGGCATCAGTGAGTACCTAGAGGATTATCAGAAATCATGGTTCCAATTGCAGGCTCAATCTTTACCCACGCGTCATTATCATCAAGGTAATATCCTTCAGACATGGGCAGTCTCCTATCATGAAATTGAGAAACGAGATTCAACTGCTGCAGTACTGCTTCTCTTTCTGTCAATTTTCGATAACCAAGACATCTGGTATGAGTTGATTGCGGGTGGCCGTCATTGTCCTAATGTCCCCGATTGGTTCGAAATGGCAGTTGGGAAAAAATTCGACTTTAAGGCACGGACCAAAACTCTCCGTGCATTTTCCCTAATTGAAACTAAGCCACAAGGAGGAAGCTATAGGCTACATCCAGTAGTTCAGGACTGGTGTACCCATGTTGCTGCGACAGAAAACCATATCTCTCGGTCAAGGGAAATTGTGCTTGTTTCCATTGGATATATGGTCCCGGATAGTGATGAGAGAGACTATGCGAGAGCTCAGCGGCGCCTGCTCCCACATGCAAATTATCTGTTTCAAAAACATATGACTTACGAAACCAATGATACCGCAGTTTGTGGCGCTTTCCATATGCTAGGAAATCTCTACTCTGATCAAGGCAAGCTGAAGGAGGCAGAGGAGATGTATAAGCGCGTATTGGCAGGCTATGGACAGAATCTGTGTAAGGCACTGACCTCAAGAAACGTAGGTATGCATTGACGAAGAATAAGCTGCATGGAGTGCAGCTTGTTCCGAGCGAAGCTCCTACTTAATCTGATGAGATGTAATTAGCCCGGAGGACGGGAACAACATTTGTCTGTCCGAGGCTCATATTTTGCAGAGGCCACAATCCTCTTCAAACATTCAAGCACTCAAGTATCTCTGTACTCTAGGCTACGTTTTAGATAGAGTATTACTTCATTTATTTGCATTCTCCTTATGGCTTAGGCCTCGTATAGATCGGACCGATCGAACTCCACTATTCCTCTGAGCTTAACCACTTCATAAAGAAACAGCTCTTGGGGTGACACTGCTTTCGCAAACAAGTGTATCTCGAGCACGAGACGCGGAAAATATCAGATATTCCGGCCCAAACACTGCATCATTTGCCGGATCATTCATCTCAGTCTTTCGGAAATGGAAAGATTTTTCGGCAAATATGGCTGTCCAACAAAGAGCAGAGTTCGTATAGATGAAAACTATTGAAAAACACCAGAGCCACCTATATCACCAATTCTATTGCTTACCGAAACCACCCAACTACAGAACTCCAACGAAGATAACTGAATTATCCCGCCACTCACATCATCGTCACGATCAAAAGCTAAAGAACTCGGTGGCAAGTATACAGCGGCAGTAATCGTCCCTCCGGCTGACATGAGATGTCACGTTTGTGGCACGGCCAGCATAGATTGATAGAGGCTGGACTAATCAGCGTCTCGTGAGACATTCAATCAATTTTCATTTCGAGGAGACGCCACGAGTTGAGTACTATAATGACTCTCTCATTCCTAAGTCGTATCTATAATGGTACGCCTAGTCACGTCTAGCAATCTAACTCTGCTGAAAAACCAGAGCAATGAAGAATGAGCGCGTGATCTGGAGCGGAGCCCTAAGATAGATATTGTACACAGTACTATTTCGAGTACTTCTTTTTCGAGACTCATGTCCTACTTGAGAAACATCCCACATGTGAATGCGATGGTAGCAGCACTAATACTGTGACAGGACTGTCATACCATTGAGCGCACACCACCCATTTCAAGCCATCTCGTGTCTCACAAGGAAAAGTAACCTGCCCATCACGTCGATGCGTCATACCTTAAAGACAGGGAAAACGGAAAACCTTCCTACCAGACTCCATCCGGCGAAAGGGCCCAATGCGGTGGCCGCCGGGGGTAATATAAGATAATATAAGGATTTTCGGTGTGCTTCCATAGATGGTCGCCCGCCAGGGAATATTCTGCGAAACATGGCTAATGACGGAGAGTATCGTGTTCGTAAAAAACCACAACCAACAGACATGGACTGACATGGATTGTGACCACTTTTTCTCTGCTGTCTCTTTTGGGTAAGTGATAAGTGAATCCGGCTAGTTATTTTTAGTCGAATTTTCAAGACCATTCTAATCATTATTTAGCGCATTATTTTTCTTCTTCTTGTTGATAGTAGTGACATGCTTGCAGATAAACCCAGCAGCCAACTCAAACCCGCGCAAAATTCGAGTTTTTCTCGCAGACAAGGTCGCACTGCAGCTCCAGCCGACGCAGGTTCCCTCACAAAAAGAATGTCAAAGAGCGTAACTTGCAGCCGTTATCCCGAGTAAATTCCCTAGCCACCCGGTCGAGGACGGGATTTCGGCTGACGAGGCGTGTCGTTGCTGCCATGGACGTAATCCGACTGTCTCTTAATATCCCGCCTTATCAGCCTCCTTTTCCAGCCCAGCCTCTACTTATCTCCGGAACAGGCGAAGCCATGCGATGCACCAAATGCGGGAGGGGCGGCGTTCTTGGTGGTACATGACGGTGACATCGTGTTGACGGAAGACAATAACAACATGAGTTGCGGGGGTGAGCAAGAGACAGGCACAGACGCACTAAAGGACAGAGGCCCAAGACGCTAAACAACCGGCGAGGTTTAGCGCATCCCATCAAGTCCCAACCTCCCGTTTGTTCCTGCCAACGCTAACGGGGAGTCTGCCGTCGTTGCCCGACGCTGATTTGGCGCGGTGGAGTCCTGATAGTTGATAGATGAGAAAAATGTCTCACAACCCCGCTGGACGTGGCTCGCCGATTGTCCAGAATCGTCCCATCGTCATCCTCCGTAGGGCCTTTGGCTTTGGCATTTTGGGCTCTCGCTCGGACCTGCAGACCCTGGCCTTGGGAGATGTGGGTACGGAGTAGGTACGGGTTCGATTTCGCTGGCTATCTGAGTCTTCGATCGGTCCCGAACTTTCGCTTCTTTGTCCGTCTGCCTGTCATGCTTTTCGGTAGAGGAGGAGAAGTGAGACCTTATCCCTCCCCTCCATCTCAATCCCGCAGGTGCAATCCAACCTCGCAGACCAATTGATTATGATCGGCCAGAAACCGTGCATTAGGATCGCAACCGATTAGGCAGTCGAGTCAGTAACGTGGGCATGCTTGGTTGAGAAAAGTCGTCGGACGGGAATTCCTTCGCCGATCAGCCCTAGCCAGACCAACGAATTGATAGGTATACAGGAAGTACAGGCCGAGTACTCTGTATCCTGGTGAGCTGTCTGTCCGCCACTTTGGTCAACAAAGCTCTTTCCATCTTCCTGAAAAGTCTTAGCGTGGGTGGTAGAGCACGCGAGCAGGGGTCTTTTTAGGCCGGTCCTCTAAGACATGGGAAACCCTGATCCCTTCGGTTTTTTCCCTTACCAAGAGCAACTAATTTAGTACCTGCTGAATTAGGCCCAAAGAAATCCGGTTATCAAATGTGATGGCCTCACTTTAGTTCTTTTTTTCTTTCCCTGTCTGCCAAGAAACGCCTCCCAGTAGAGTCTCCCGATAAGGACGAAAATGGATCAGTTCGGGGGATTCCGTGGATGGGAAGAAGAGGAAAACATGACGCATGTAGTCCGTCAGAACGGTGTTAAATAGAAACTTCCTGTCCACAGCATCAAACCGGGGAAATTCTCTCTTGGTCTTTTCTGTCCGCACATCCACACTCGTTTTGTGAGATTCGTGATACCGTTGTTGTTGTTCAGCCGGGCTAGGGCTGTGTGTCCCCCGATATCTATTATAATCTTAATCCCCACTATTCGTTAATCGTGTCTGTTTGTCCAAGTCGAGTCCATCAGTCGTTATGAAATTCTACGCGGTTTCTGCCCTGGTCACTCTGGGCGCCTTGACCGGCGTGGCTGCTTCGCCAGCCAATGTGGTCTACCGACACCCATGGATTGTCGAGAGAGGTGACCACGAGCCTCCTCATACTCCCCCGGAGCATCATACTCCTACTTGGTGGCGTCCTCCTCCACCTCACACCAAGCCTCCTCACTCGACCTTGCCCCCGACTCTGCCGCCGGTGACCACTACTCCGTGCGAGACGGACAGCGAGACGGAGCCTCCGGTGCCTACCACTACTACTCCTTGTGAGACGGAGACGGAGACTGAGCCTCCTGTCCCAACTACAACTACTCCGTGTGAGACTGAGACCGAGACCGAACCACCGGTGCCTACCACCACGCCGTGTGAGACGGATACTACTACTGAACCTCCGGTCCCGACTACCACAACTCCATGCGAGACGGAGACAGAAACGGAGCCTCCTGTGCCAACCACTACTACTCCATGTGAAACCGATACTACGACTGAGCCACCGGTTCCTTCTACCACGACTCCTTGCGAGACTGACACTACCACCGAGCCGCCAGTTCCTACCACAACCACTCCATGCGAGACGGAGACTGAGCCCCCTGTCCCGACTACCACAACGCCCTGTGAGACGGAGACTGAGCCGCCAGTTCCCACTACTACGACGCCATGTGAGACTGAAACGGAACCCCCGGTGCCAACTACCACAACTCCATGTGAGACTGAAACTCCCACTGAGCCGCCGGTTACCACGACCACTCCGTGTGAGACGGAGACTGAGCCGCCTGTCCCTACCACTACTACTCCATGCGAGACGGAGACCCCTACTGAGCCTCCTACTCCCACTACCCCCTGTGAAACTGAGACGGAGACCAAGCCTCCAGTCCATCCGACTGAGCCTCCTGTCACGACTACGCCTTGCGAGACGGAGACTGTCCCTCCCACCAACCCTCCCGTGGAGACCACTACACCTTGCGAGACGGAGACTGTCCCTCCCACCGAGCCTCCTACTCCTACTACTCCCTGTGAGACTGAGACCGAAACCAAGCCCCCGGTCCCTCCAACTGAGCCCCCGGTGCCCCCAACTACCACTCCTTGCGAGACTGAGACTGTCCCTCCCACCAACCCTCCCGTGGAAACCACTACTCCATGTGAGACAGAGACCGTGACTCCTCCACCAGAGACTCACACCCCTCCTCCTCCTCCCCCTCCTCCTCCTCACACCGAGACCGAGACTCTTCCTCCCCCAGAGACCCATACTCCTCCTCCTCAGACCGAGTCTCCCCCTCCCCCTCCTCCGACTCAACCTATTCCCATCACCACCCCCGGAACCACCGCCGTGCCCCCAGTCCCGGGAACTACGCTGTCGACCTCCACCAAGCCGACTGGCGAGTCTCCGCACGAGCCATCCAAGACCGAGCCCGTCTCCCCCCCTCCCGAGGCTACGACCTCGACCTCTACTACTACGCAGCCTACGGCACCCATCTTCACTGGTGCGGCGGCCCTCAAGAGCGTCGAGTCCACTTTCGCGGGTGTGATGGCTCTGGGTGCGATCATGATTATGATGTAGGGTTGATTTCACTTATCTAGAAGTGAACATGACTGAGGAATCAGATGAGATGAGACCGTTTAATGAAATGTTAATGTTTGATATTGATAGGTAATGAATGATTTATTGAGTGATGTGATGTTGATAATGGATCTATCTAGCTAGTGTTAGTGGTCTCTTAGTCTTAGTAAATTGAATTGAAATGAATTGCATTGGATAACCTCTTGCAGAAATGTCTCAAACCTTTGAAGATATCCCCGAACAGCCGTCGATCTATCTGTAAGGGCGGGAATGGAGAATGGGGAGTGCAGGGCGGACGTTTTCCAACAAGCTTCGCAACCCAATGCTATGATCGAACCGAATGCTGAGAAAGAGCAGACTAGCAAGGAGTAGAAGCAAGGGGGTCTGTATGTATATCTCCTATCGATCGAGAATGAAGCAAGCGGTGTAGGTGTGGCATTCTATAATAAGGATAGGGATAGGGATAGGGATACATGATAGTACCGCCATGAAGATAATTCTCTCCTTCTCCCCACCTCACAACCCTCATCGGTCGTGGACAATACCTTCTGTTCAGTCCTCCCACCATGCTAGCAGCCGCCTTAGAAATCATTCCCATGCGGGTTGATTTCTCCGGCGTGTTCGTGCTCCTGCTCAGCACGCTCTTGCTAGCAGTTACCTGCAGAACACGAAACGCGTCGACCCTACCTCTGATAAACGGCAAGAGAAAATGGGAAATCTCCTCCTTCAAAGCACGGATGCGATTTGTCGCGGACGGGCCGAATATCATCAAGGCGGGATTTGCGAAGGTATGTCCTCGCTATCTATCCATCTATTGACCATTTGGGATAAGTGGACGCGATCTGATTAGCAGTGCAAAAAGTCACCCAAAGCCTTCTACGCAGTAACAGACATGGGGACGGATTTAGTCTTGTCTCCCGATTACATCGGTGAGGTTCGAAATGACAGGAGGCTTGATGCGCATGAATATTCTGCGGAGGTAGGAGTGGTCTTATTCCGTTGCGACATAGCCAATTTATCTGCTGGGGTGTCGATTAACGCGCATCGGGATAGAAATTCCATCGAGAAATACCTGGCTTTGAGGCCTTTGCTACTGAGTGGCTGCCGCCTAAGAAGAGCCTGGAATCGTTCCTGTATGGCAAGCTCACGCCGGCGATTGGTGAGTGATCTCGGTTCTCAGGGATCGGGGTAATTATATACTCCAAGTATATGATCTCAGTGCTAAAATAGAAGTTACATGATATAGGAAAATGCACAGGAATCCTCTCCTCGCATGCCGACACTCTCCTCCAACGGCTCTGGACCGACAACAAAGGTCTGCAACGAAACCGCTCGCTCCCATCGTCTCCCCACGGACCATAGATACAGGCCTGCTAACCCCGACCCACAGACTGGCACGAAATCTCGCTCAAAGACACCATCCTCGAACTCAACACCTGCATGGGCAGCCGGATCTTCCTCGGAGAAGACCTCTGCCAGAGCCCCGCCTGGACAGAACTCGTTAAACGAAATGCCGTGAACGCGTTCATCGCCGCCGACAAGCTCCATAGCTGGCCCAAGGCCATCCGACCTCTCGTCCACTGGTTCCTGCCCTCCTGTCGCATCCTGCGCGGCGACGTCCGAGAGGCAAGACAGTTCATCACCCCGGCGGTGCAGCAACGTCGAGAGAAGCAGGCAGCACTTCAGGCGCAGGGGAAACCACCTGATGAGTATTTCGACACGATCCAATGGATGGAGGAGGTGGCCGAGGGACAGGATTATGATCCGGCATTAGTGCAGCTGGCATTGTCGATGGGGTCGACGCATACGATGACGGATCTGATGACGCAGGTTATGTTGAACTTGACAAAATATCCGGATCTAGTTCAAGAGGTAAGGAGGGAGATCATCGCCGTGAAAACCGAGGAGGAATGGGGACGACCGGCGCTCCGCAAGCTCATGCTCATGGATAGCGTGATTAAGGAAACACAACGTTTGAAGCCAATTAGCAGAGGTGAGGCACATGTCTATCAATCTTCTTTCTTGTGTCGGAACTGACGAAACTCGCAATAACAGCTACAATGCGCCGCAAAGCCGGCGCCACCGTCCGCTTATCAGACGGATTCGAAATCCCCAGAAACACCACCTTCATTCTCTCCACCGACCACATGCTCAGCAACTCGGTATACCCACACGCCGACCAATTCGACGGATACCGCTTCTACAAGCTCCGACAGGAGCCCGGGCAGGAGAATGCACACCAACTCGTCGCGACGAGTAACGAGCACGTCGGGTTCGGACATGGATGTTACGCGTGCCCGGGTCGGTTCTTTGCTGACTCCGTCATGAAGGTCATGCTGTGTCATCTTCTGCTCAAGTATGACTTTTGTCTGGCTGAGGGTTCGAGTGCGAATTCGTTGGAGTTTGGTACGGCGTTGGTGTCGAACCCGATAGCGAAGTTGGTTATTAGAAGGCGGAAGGAGGAGATAGTGTTATGATTTAAAAAAGGAATAGATCTAAGGTATTTGATAGACTGGGGTTGGATTATCGGACGAGAGTATCGATATGGCTAGGGTTCAGGACGATATCGAAGCAGGGGAGGCTATCACATACAGCAAAATTCTGGGCAGATTACACCTTATGCATCGAATACATTCACAATCATCTATGCCAGGCCACCTAAATCTTCATATGAAAGATAACAAGACCCTATTTGTAATATATTGAATTAGTCTAATAAATATTTTCAATGCTTTCGATCGAACTGCCAAGCCCTCTAATATGCGCAACACTTTGGAAGACATTTTCGTCAGCAACGATCCCCATGATCACCCCATTTATTCCAATTTATCTTCATTTCAATCCTCCTGGACATATCTACCTGTATTCCGATGTCCCAATTTCTTTGAAGCACAAGCAAGTCATGAGCAAAAACGCACTTCAATGACCTAGAACATATATACTACTGACCGTGTGGCTTCAACAAGTTCCGCTCATAATCCGATAGCATTCTGTCTACAAGCTCCCTACCCAGAACCAGTGCATTTAATAATCTACTCCCGACTTCAATTTCTCTATCCAATCAAGAATCAGACACAAACGTCTGCCAATGATTATTTCAACGCATACGAAATCCCCCAGCGGAGCGGAAACCATTCTTTGGCCCGCCAGTCAATAACGAGTCCGAAATAGGAATAGCGCGGTCTATCGCCGGCTTGGGTAATGTCAGTCGCCGACGTCTTTCTCTATTTCAAACAGCCTGAGCTGGCCATTGTAAGGATTAGAAAACATACTCTACAATGCATTGAGATAGTATACACGCACCTCAGAGCAGCATACCGACATGGAAGTGGCGGTCCATCAGGGAAAATTAAACCAAATGAGCGCACATTCAATAGGTAGCCGACACCACCAGATGAAACCAGACCGACCAGACCACATGCAATATAAATCAGCAATACCGAAGAGGAAGCAACAACAGAAACCGCATGGAGTACAGTTCACAACAGACCCAGAAGAGCTACTTTCTCCGCGCTTTTCCCCCGAACAAATGTGCGGATCCTAGACGGCTATTGACTCCTGACCCACCGCGGCTTTCGAGGAGGTATCGGTTACGGAGATTTAGTCCGTCTTGGGATATGATGCTGGAGTTGTCGGGTTTTGAACAGCGGGTATTGATATCGATGTAGATCTACATCATAGCCCTAGGTGTATACTGTACAGATGGAAGATGTATATCTAAAGAATTTACATACCCCTTTCTCAACTGAATTCATAATACTCTCTTCCACTTTATCTCCCCCCTTCTCTACCCATAGCTACTTCACAGTATATCCACCAGAAAAACCAACACCAGAAAAACCAAAATGCCCAAACAAAAAGTCCTCCACCTCGGCGCCCCCATAAAATACAACCCGGACGTGTACGCCCGCTTCAGCTCCACCTTCGAGATCATCCAGCCCAACCCCTCCGAGCTACCTCGAGAAGAGTTCAAGCGCGCCCTGCAAGAGCGCCGATGGGGCGACTTTCACGCCGTGTTTCGTCCGTTCTGGAATACTGGCGGCGAGATGGGGAATTGGGATCAGGAGTTGATTGATCTTCTTCCTGGCAGTGTGAAGGTTATGGCAAGTGCGGGGGCTGGGTATGATTGGGTTGATGTGAAGGGGTTGGCGAAGAGGGGTGAGTTTTATGAGTTTTCTTTTCGTTTGCTTTTGGATTGGGTTGGGTTGTTGCATTGTGGTAGGGAGGTGTTGGATTAGTTGGGATGAGGGAGAGAGGAGAGAGGTGTCATGCTCTCCATCTCTCTCCATCCCTCTCTATCTATACCTACTTCCCATCTCTTCCTTCTCCATCCCCACCCTCACCCATCACTACCACCCTTATACCCCTTTATCGACAGTCCCTACTCTTCTTTCAAAACTAACCCCTCCAAAGGAATAACATACTGCAACGGTGCCTCCGCCTCATCCGACTCCGTCTCCGACATGGCCCTAATCCTCATCCTCTCGACATTCCGCAACCTCCGCTGGTCCCATTCCGCCGCCCACTCCCTCTCCCCAACCGCCTTCGCCGACGCCCACAAAAACTCCCCTCTGCAATCCTACAACCCGCGCGCTCGCACCCTGGGGATAATCGGCCTGGGCGCCATCGGATACGCAATCGCCAAAAAGGCCCACGCAGCATTCAACATGTCCATCCTATACCACGACATCATCCGAAAGACGCCCTCCATCGAATCAAGCATCGGCGCCCGGTTCTTCGACAACTTAGATGCGATGTTGGGGGCGTCGGATTGCGTGATCGTGGCGACGCCGTTTGCGGGAGAGACGTTGATGACTCGCGAACGGTTCTCCGCGTTCAAGAAGGGCGGACGGTTTGTGAATATTGCGCGCGGGTCGTTGGTCGATGAGGATGCTTTGGTTGAGGTATTGGAGGAGGGACAGCTTAGTGCGGCGGGGTTGGATGTGCATGCGAATGAACCGTATGTGCATCCGCGGTTGGCGGGTAATCAGCGCGTGTTTATGGTCAGTCATAATGCGGGGGGAACGGTGGATACGCATGTGGGCTTTGAGAGGTTGGCGATGGAGAATATCGAGGCGTTTTTTAAGACGGGGAAGGCGTTGACGCCGGTGAATGCGCATTTGGTGGAGCAGGCGAAGACGCAGCAGGTTAAGAGCGTTTTGTAGTAGTAGTAGTAGGTGGAAGAGAAGAAAGGAAGAAGAAATTAGAAATTCATAACTATCATCAGGAATAGAAAGCTAATAAGTATAAGTATAAGTATAAGTATAAGTATAAGTCAAGATGGGCTCTCCAGATCATTATCAGTGACATTCGCCTGCGACATCTACTGCTCCTACCTCTACCTCTCTAATGGCTCTATCCTACCAAGAGAAGGTCTCCTCGTAGAGATCCATCGTCTGGCTGCCCTGCTTCTCACGCACTGTCTTTCGTACATCGTCGCCCATGGCTCCCGGGCCGCAGACACTCACCGCCATCGCGCCCACTTGCGTTGCTTTCTCAGTCTCCAGGATGTGATCAAAGCTTGGCTTGCCGAAGTTCAGGCTAATAGGTACGGTGGGCGGCACCGTGTTGGCCCAGGGGCTCTCGCCTGTCTTGAAATCTTCCGTGCTAGTTTCCTTGAGGGTGACGTAGATCTGGACCGAGAGTGAGAATTCCGGCAGGGAAAAGTAGGAGTGTTGTTTCTGCTCGTTGGGGACTTGGATAGCCGGGTGGTTGAGGAGGGTGGTCATCCATGGTTGGATCCATGTTAGATGGTCTAAGACTTATCAGTAACCACATTGGATCGACCATGTTCTGTTCGAACATACCTAGACTGCGAACCACCCAGACCAAAGTCACTTTCCGAACTGCTGTCATCCGCGCCGCAAATCCACTGACGAACTCCTGCATGTAACTCATAGGATGTGTGATCCCGATCCCGCCGGCGACCAGGACCACAGTCCCGTACGAGTTGAGAGAGTGCAGTCCACCTATACAGTTAGCAATGCTTCAACCAAGTGACGTGAGTAACAGTAACATACCAAAAGGCCCCTCGGCGAGCGCTCGAGCCGTGAACTTCTCGTCCGGAGACTTGTTCACCTTCTCAACGAGCTTATGCGTAAACCCATCGCGTCGCTTGATCAGAAACGACATGACAGCCTGCTGAGGCTCTCCCAGCAACGCGTTCAAGGAATCGCCCGAGCCGCGTTTCTGCAACATACCCGGCGGCTGGGACAGTTTCCACGCTACCGAGAAGGGATGCGAGGTCCACAGTCCCAGTGACGGGATGTATAGGTACATGTACTGACCGGCTTTGAATTGCCACGACCGCGCCATCGTCACGTCCACGCGGGCTACGTCGCCAGGAAGCAGCTCCACAGTGGCTCTCGTCATCTTGCGGCCAAAGTTGCGCCAGAGGATAAGACCCAGTCGTCCAGCCCTCTGCATCTGAGTCAGTGACAGTTCGCGTTTGTTGGTTCAACCACTCACATCTAATCCCCATAAGACCAGGGTCGCCAGCATAACCCATTGTTGGGCGAGACCCTGGAGATGGTACCACAGACCCACAAATGCCATGATTGCCAACACAATATGTAGGTGCAAGAAAGCCTCGTAGAAGGCATGACGGACGGGCGAAGCGGACTGGAGGAAGATTGCGACGAATGCGATAAGCGCCTAGCAAGCAAAGTCAGTTAGCTCTGGCCCGCGCACCAACAGCGGGAATACTCACAACCAACCCTGCGACAAAGAATGGTGTGTGCCAGATGAGGTAGGTAATTTTGCTCATGCTTTCTGCTTCACTTAGTATTGTCATAAACTCAGCCATCGAAAAGATCTCACTCACCCTTTTGAGCCTGGCCGACCACCACACAGATCACATGCAGGATCCCGCCTGCAACCATGAGCCGTCCGATCCACCGATGCATGAGGTTGAACGTGTCGAATGGAAGTCCCAACAGCCAAATCAACGGGTTGTTTCGCCCGGCTGTCAGCACCAGAGCCGGTGAGTTCATCACGGCCAAGTGGCCGCCCGCGTACTTCAGCTGGTACATCATCTCGCTGTACTCGGCCCACCAGTCAATCAGGGCGAAGAAGAAGATCAGATTCAGTGCGATATAGCCCAGCAATAGCAATGTTTCCAATCTTAGCGGGACGACGCCCATGTGAAAGGTATCCAGCAGGCGAAACTCGCGGCTGTGACGGGTGGTGAATAGTGGCGCATAGAGGATATGTTTCTTGACGAAGGCGGACAATCGAGAGGAACGAACGAATCGTGACTGGTCTTTCTTTTCCAGAGCTTCCTGCCGGCGTCGTCTATGCCGTAGTCGAATGATGGCACGGCCTATGAACAGGACAAAAAACACGCCGCCCAGAACATATAACGGTGTCGCCAATGCCGGGTTCATTGGCGGGTGGTGTTTGGGGTTCCGGTGCGCCCCCGGCTTTAGCAGCTCTACGCCCATGATATCAAGCCTTTGGGATCAATTTCGGTAGGATCCTGAAGTGAAGGAGAAAAGGTAGGCACGTAAAAAGGGGCTAGAAGCCACACACATCCGCTTCAACTTGGCCGTGTTGTCCGAGCCACTGGGAGGAGTCCGGAGAGGTTGTCGACACGCATCTAAGAGAGGGAAGAGAAAAAAATGGCACAAATTGTCAAAGATTCAAAAATAATATAAGGAAAGCCCACTTGGTAATGACGTGCCCCATACAGTTTTATTATATATTCTAGGGATGCGTCATCCACTCCGTTGACAGTCCCGGGCTTGTGAACAGCTTGCCCCAGGCGAACACTGGGGCAGACTGCTTGCCAAGTTTTTTTTTTTTGTCCTCATGTTTATCCCATACAAGTGGAACCCCACGGCAACCGGGCGCGTGCAATGGAGGAGAATGTGGGGAAATGATGTGTTGGAATGTGAGGGATGTAGTCATGGACTTGTCTCGATCCCGGTGGGTGTTATCTCGACGCGGCGGGGGAAATCAGAAAGATCCGTATACGTTCTTGCAGATCGGCCGAGTTCTGACGATCTTCTGTGAGCATAGAGCGGTAGACCTGAATGGATGTGGTTGAAACGTCGTCTGGGACTGAACGCGATGAAACAGCAGCGCCGGAAACGGAAAAAGGGGAGCAAAACCCCATCCGCCAAACCCGAAGCATCCACCGTTGTCGCGTGGGATCTAGTGCGTCATGAGAAACATCAAACTGGTTTCCTTCTCGCAGTTGAATTCGAAAGAATTATAACTCTCAAGTCAGTCAGTTGTTGCGAACCCATCACACCCGCTAATCTTATCCCACCCCGTATATACCCCTTGATTCGACATTCCTGTGTCCGGCTCGAAGATCGTCCAGGTGGAGGACCACATGAGCCTCTGCACCGGGTGAAAAATCAGGTAAATCTGATCAGTGTGAACTGGTGATTTTGTAAGTCGCTAGAATAACTCGTAGGAAACCATCATGAGACGGACGTCATCAACTCGATGAACAATGGATTGCGCAAGTCGCCTTGACGCGCCTCTCGTCTATACAACATCGGAAAGACAAAACAAGGTTAAAGATATTGTTGCATCCCAGGGCCAACCGATGATGCAGGGGCATATCAGACTGCCAAGAGCCCATTGTAACGTTACGGCGCCGGATCGACGGTCAAGGTTTTTATCGGGGAGAAGCAGACCGAAAGGCAGTTACTGGCTTCAGCCGGTGGAGAAACGAGAACTGGCCGTTCCGGCCTGATCCTGAGGTGCCCTTGGTCGGGATCAATCCCAATACCACCGTGCCTTCTATCGACGGGCTGCCGATGGGAAACCCTCTCACTCAAATTTAAGCTTCACCGCGGACAATGGCCATCTCCACCTGGTTCCTTTTTAACCTTCTTTTCTAAATTTGACATGTAAGCCACTCCTGACTAGCCGGCGAGCGAGTCGACTCTAGTGGTTTACCCTTGCGATGGCATGTTTAACCTTCGTCAATTTAAAAGTGGGTTGCAAACCTCTACCAAGTCAATGTAAACGACCGTATCCGGCCGGGTTCATCCTCCTGTAGAAACCGGCAACTCTTCCCTCAAAAGGGGTTAATCTGATCTCTTTTCGTAACCATGGCACCGAAACTCGCGTGGGAAAAGCCGTCAGTTGCGGCTTTGTGTCCACGCCTTTTAGAAACGAGGGCTAGAACAAGGGCCTAGAACTTGAGGCCTGGCATTTTAACTGCATGCAGCGCTAGGTCGAGATTCGGAGCCGTCCCACTGCGTGGAGCACGATGGAACAAATAAACAGGACAGGCCTTCCGTAAGAGATTCTAGTCAGGGTCAATCATGAGTCGTGAGGTCAGTAAAGAAAAAAAAATCATCAAGTGGAGCAAGTGAACCAGACACATAACAAAAAGTGACAGGGAATTGTCAACTGTGCATCTTGACATCACATTATTAGTCTATAGACAGGCGATCCACCAGACGAGAGATGTTGGATCCTGATCCGACTTGATATTGAGACCTGGAGGGAAGATACATAACAGGCCGATAAATTAACCGTAACGCCATATTCCGCGGAAATAGTCAATCGCCAATCCCATGTTCCCATTGTCCACCGAAACCTGGCTTTTCCAAACAAGCACAGTTTATCCCACATGATGTATAGTAAAATGTAGCTAAGTAGATACTAATAACAATTCGTAGTAAAACAGAAAAATGGGTATTTGCCCTGTTTTTTGGCCTTTTCTGGTGATTATGTCTCAGTCTTGTCAGGCACAGTGGGGCGCGCGTCAAGACTTTCGTGCGCAATTTCATCATTTCCCAAGGCAGCCGGTAAGTTCTTCATCTTTGGAAGATCTGCCTTAAGATCCCTCGATCGTTTTGACGATCTCTTCTTCTTCATTTGCTTTCTCGCCTTGCTCCTCTCTTCCTGTATACAAGAATAATCGGCGACGTCAACGCCTGCACTGTGGCATAGCGAAGTGCACTCGGATTCAATGACCTTGACAAGGTTGGCGGTGAAACCGTAGAAGGCGGGATTGTAGGCGTTGCGAGCCCAGTACATCAGTTCGGATGCCACACGGCCCAGGTTTGGAATGGATTGCGTTGGGATTTGCTTGACCGGCTCTTCGTCGTCCGCCTCATCGGAAGAAGACAGCGCCTTGGATACAGGAGACGACGGGGAGGATGAATCCGAGGAAAATAGATAATCGGTGTCGGAGGCAAGAACATGGAGGAGGTGATAGACCGCGGCAAAGCCCACCAAGGTCAGCTCCACCGGATCCAGGGGCAATTTGTTAAACCAGTTCGTGGCCTTTTCAACTGTGAACGAGGCGGGAAGTGAGGTGTCGCCTGTAGCACGCGCTGTGAAAACGGCGGCGATCATGGCACAGCGAACGGCGATCGTGATTTCCTCACGAACAGATACAGGAAGCGAAGAATCGAGGAACTTGAAGGTTTGGTTGGACTTATTCTTGCCCTTCTCTTTCGGGAGCGCAGAAAGGACCGATCCGATATTATCAACGCGATCCTGCTCGAAGAACACAGCCTTCATCACAAGAGCGCGGGTATGAGCAGCAGAAGGCTGAGGGGCCACGTCCAGAGCGAGTTTGATCTTTGCTTTGAAGATAGTACGACTCTTCTTCGCGTCAGGTCCGCCAGAGCTCGCCTCGAAATAATTGAGCAGTGCACGTTGCAGGAGGTGGCTCGACCACCACGCAGCCAGGGCGTCCAAGGAGGACTGAATGGCGGGGTCTTCTTCCACCACGTCCAGGAGGGCCTCGTCGTCGTCGGTACCTTCCTGCGTGGGGCGACTCCAAGTGAGATTCGCGGCTCTTTGAACGACGCTGTCGGTCATGACGACCTCGCAATCAAGCTTCAGTAAAGCCGCGAGGTGGCTAGGAAGCGCATCTGGATCATCCTTCGGCAACGAGGCATTCATTTTTCGCGCGAGTTCCCACTGATACCGAGCCAGGCTACGAGCGACCTCGTTGGATGTATTGAAAGTCCACGAGCCAGGTACTCCAACACGCCACATCAAAATACGGCAATGCAGGGCCTTCAGCATCATCCTCATGGGGCTTCTGGGCAGGGTGCCTGCGGCAAAGATTGTGAGGACGAGGCGACTCTTGCTGATTTCGGCATCACCACCCGCAAGTTGAGCGTCAATGGCAATGTCCCAGGTTTTCACTCGGCCTCTCTCATCGTCCTCAGTAACGCCCGTTGCCCAGGAGTACAATTGCCATCCCATGAAGCAACGAAGCACATACTCAAAGCATCGCGACGTGACCACGTACCACTCATGGAAGAACGTGTGGCGCGGCACGCCGACTTGCTGAATGCTTGTGAGCCAGGCCTGGCGTCGGTAATCGCTCGAAGACATGGTGGCGTCGGATTTGGGGGCCGTCTTAGGTGTGAGATTCTGCCGACTTTGGCCCGAGTTGAAGAGATAAACGAAGACCACGAATGCACTTCCGACGACCAGCGTGGCAAGAACAAGGAAATGGGAGACGGCCCGAGCATGCCAAGAGTACCAAAAGCTCCGAAGGGGGTCTGCCCAAGGGGCATTGGAGGGCAACTGAAGATGCCTGAGAAGATTGATGGGGACGGCCAGAAGGCCTTTGGCTGAAGACTCTGTATCCTTCTCACTGTTTAGGCCCTCCACAATCATCAGGCCGGCAAGAGCTCCGAGCATGTACTTGTTGGGGTAATGAGACCGTTTGCGTCCTCCAGCAGACGCCGAATTGCCGCTGTTGCTGCTAGGGGACTGAATGTATGACTGCGACCACGCATCGTCTTTTGGCGGTGCGGCACGCATGCGCTTGAAGGCATCGGGAACCTTCATAAGACCTTCGGGAGGATAGCTGGAGCTCGGAGAGTGATCGCTGGCGGGGGAGTCTTCCCTATGAGAAAACACACTGGGAGACGAACTGGCGCCGGACTCGCCCGATACAGTATAGTTGCTCGGCGATGAAACGGATGCTGCCGAGGTCAGGGTCTGATCGACCGCCTTGTCAGCCTGGCGCAGGCGGTTCTTCAATGCGGTGTTCTCGTCCTCCAGGCGCTTGTTTCGAATCTCGAGGTGTCGGATATACTCCGTCGCTTTAGACAGGATGGATGCCTTGTTCAATTTGCTGGCGGGGGTCGCGCCCTCTGCATCGTCGTCCTCCACTAGGTTACCGTTCGCGTTCTTCGAGCCCCTCAGGCTCGGAACGCTGTCGCGGAGTTCAGCGATCTTCTCGTTCAAGTTGGCGCGATACCTCTTCTCGATGACGTTGTGTGCTCGTTTCTTAGCGGGCATTTTCTTGCCATTCGGAAGAACAGCGCCGCTAACCGTTGAACCGTCGTCATCGCTACCTGACTTGCGCTTGCGGTTGATGGCGCCCTCGAGCGACATAGGGGAATTGGATGTCGTCGAGTTTGCAGACAGAAAATCAGCCCCACCGAGCGAACAAGTCTGAGGTGGGAGTCTCTCGCCGGAATCCTGGCCCATGAAAGAATCAAAGGGAAAGTTGCCGCAGTCCAGCGACACGTCGGGTGAGAAGTCGCTCTTGGGAAACATGTCGACGCTTTGCTGTCCAACCGATTTATTGGGCGAGGTGAAGGGGAAATCAAGAGGCGACTGGGACAGCTCCTTGGTAGATTCGGTGAAGGCATTATCGTCCCATCGCATCCACTGCGTCCAATCCTGACTCGAGTCGTCCGAGCCGGATTTAGGGAAGGACATAGATTCAGAGCGAGACTCTCGTCGGTCGGGGGAGAAGAGCTGGAAATCACTACCCATGTTGGGCATAGCCATGTTGTCCAGCGGCCTGGGTATGGACCATCAAGGCACACTGGCTAGGAGAAGGGAGGGCGAGATGATGTCGTAGCGATTTATCGCACGAGGGTGGTGGTTGGCGGGATTTGAGAAATTTTGCCGTTCTATACGGGACAGAAGGTCAACGATGATGGTAACCAAAGCATACAGGACCCCTCTGGATTGATGATGCAGATGAAGTCACGTCTCAGCGTACCTGGCGAGATGAGAAAGGAAGAAAGTTGCAGACCGGGCTAGGTGGGCTTGGTTGTAAGGTGATTGATGATCAGCCAGAACCGAGTGCGCTAAGGAGGCTAAAAGTTGAACTGTGGAGTAAGGTTTAGGCGTCTACCCGTCTCCTTAGGAAAGAGAATTGCTGCTCTATTTTTCGCGTGGCAAATTCCCAGATGGCAAAAGAACGAAAAAAAGATGAATGGTTGACTGGCGTGGGAAGAGAGCTGGGAGAATTGTCAGGGATAACTCCAGTCATGGTCTTCAAAGGCTGCAAGGGGCAACAGCGGAGGGAAAGATTACCTGATTGCTAAGATCTTATCAGAACTTGTTGGGCGGTTGGGTCAAACGAGCGCCGTGGTTCAGTCTGCTCACATGGAACGGGACGAATCCACAGTTAATTCCGCACCTTCCGCCTGGGAATATTGAGGAATGAAGAGGAGTGGTAAGGGTCACAACAGAACAGACTGCAGGGGACGTGTGCAACTGTGTAAGTGCAACTGTGGATGAAGGAGGGAGAGGGGTGGGATGATTGGAGTTTGGGGGAGGAAAGATGCATGGCAGGCCGTCGATGGCTGCAACGGGCGTCGTTCCAGAGGCAGAATGGAAGGGGAGCCTCGGGCATCTCTCGGCGGCAGAACGTCGTATGATCGCGGGTCTCGATTTCCGGCAAGCCGACTGGCCTGGAGCTGTCTGGTATGGTCATGGTGGTAACGCAGGATGGGGCGGATTTGGATGGATTTGGGTGTAATCTAGGCAGGGATTGACGTCTGGTATGGTCATCCCGGGTAAGATACCCTCCGCTTAGAGGAACCAATCGAAATGGAGACCGCAGGCAGATCCCGTGACATCACGGGTTGCGACAGACAAACAGGGCAAACTTGCCAGTAAACAGTGTACTCGAGGTGCTCTACGGTGCTTCTCTGCACAATTCAGATGGAACTGCATTACGGATATTACTTAGAATTATCATTGATCTTCTCAACTACTGCCATTTGACTCATTGATTCATAACTCCGTATATGACTGATTCGCCGCCTGTTTGACCGCTGCATATTCAAATATATACAGTGCAACTGTGGGTGACGGTGCGACAACCATGGCGGTGCGTGGCCTTGAACTTCAAACAGTGTCCTTTTCACCACTGCCTTACTTGGTGACGGCTTCATTGAAAGCATTTCGCTGAAAACGCAGACTAACTCCGTTCGGTGTGCATCTAATCTCCTCTCCACGTCATCGACTCCATTTTCCCACGCAACCTGCAGAGGTGGAGCGGGCAATGAACGCGCGGATCATTTCTCCCAACCACTATTAAGACTCCAGACATCCAGGCTAACGCTAGTGTCCTCACCCAGTCCCTCCGCAGAAACCGTCAAAGTATCCAGAGGGGCGGTAGGGAAGAACGCCATGGTTCCTCCCTGGACCCCGTCCTCGAGAAAGACCTCGAAGACCGACCGATCAATCACACCGCCAAAGCTGAACGACCCGCCCTCCAAGGACGAGACGGTGGTGTTAAAAAGGGGCGTGAAGTTCCCATTGTCTGCGCTGGTGAACCCATGAGTTCCCGCTCGATTGATCCAGAAGCGACCGGTGTCGAGAACCACCCCTCCGTCGAGATACTCGCCCGACGCGGACGAGGTGAAGTTGAAGTTTACCTTTCCAGCCGGGTCGGTCGCCACAATACCGTCGATGCTCACGTTGAATGAAATCGCGTTGGACGACACATCGGTAAAATTCACGCTTGCCTCGTCATTCCCGAAATTATCTTCAGCGAGTCGCTGCCCTCTCACTGGCGAGAGATCTTCAAAAGGAGCCTGAGTAACGGTCCACTTTCCGTCGAGATTGATAAGAGCATGCACTCGTGGCAATCCAGTGGAGCTTCTCCATCTCTCAAGCGGGCCAGTGGGGACCTCTTCAGTGTAGTCCCAGTTGCTGGCCCAGACGATCGAGACGGGAGATTTTTCTGAAAGACCCGAGTACCACTGCGCGGCATAATTGTCTTTGGCGAAATCATACAAAGTTTCGTGCTCATCTTCGGACGTGAAGTGCGTTCCGTTGAAATCCCCGACCAGATAGTAAGTGCCCGAACCGCCAAGCGGGGCTCCGGGATTGACCGAGATGAACAGCACGTGTTTGCTATCTTCGCCGGACGTCTGGTCCACGGAAAATTTGACCAGGTTCGGACATTCAAACTGCGATCCTGGCAGGCCGGGCTGCGTGAAATTCGAGGCATGAGTCCAGTCCCGGAGATTGGGCGACGTGTAAAAGCCGATGACCAGGTCCTTGGCGTACGCGATGGTCATGACCCATTGCTGGGTTTCGGAGTGCCAAGTCACCTGGGGATCGCGAAAATCTTTGGACGTGCTGTTGATGACCGGATTTTTCTGATATTTGGTGAACGTGTACCCGCCATCCCTGGAATACGCAATGTGTTGCGTCTCGAGATCCGGTGTATCCACGGTATAGATGGCCACCACGCCATCCGTTTGGTTCGGAAAGAAACCGGACGTGTTCTCGCTGTCTACCACTGCTGACCCGGAGAAGATACCCTCGTCCGGGTGGCTAGGGGATATCGCGATGGGTTGGTTTGTCCAATGGTACAAATCCTGGCTGGTCGCATGGCCCCAATGTTGATTTCCCGCCACCGTCTCAAAAGGGTTGTCTGCTTCTGTCAGAAATGAACCTTGTAGCCGGTAGGAAAACTCAACTCACACTGATAGTACAGGTGATATATCCCCTTTTGACTGTCAAAGAAAAGACCATTCGGATCGTTCATGAAATTGGTGGGAGGAGAGAAATGGACCTGAGGCCGAAGACTTCCAGAGTAATCGGCTGCCCGCACAATTCCCAGCAGGGAAGATAAAACCAACGACTTGAGAAACATCTTGCAGATCTGATCATGGATGCTCAACTCATCTCAGTGCAGCACCTCCGGGGAGGTGCTATTTATATGCTATCCCCTCATATCCGGGAAATCTTTTACGAGTGGCTTGATCAGGCCGAAAACCTGCTACGTTATTGGCAACAGGAATGGAGCAAGCCGAGAACCAAATGGGGAAATGAGCCCGATGAACTATTAAGACAAAAAGAATATTTTGCTCGTTCGTCTTAGGGCGGGGTTGGAAATGCGCACTATGTCACGATGAAGCTCATTCGCACCATCACGATCTTGCGACATGATTCTATTTTGATGTGAAGCCATATCGGAAACACGGACGGCTTCCTGATTCATGTCCCCGGAAGCCATCCAAAGCCATCCAAAGCCATCCAAAGCCAACTGAACGAGAATGTCGAATTTCTCGACCCAACGATATCCTGACACTGCAACATGTGAAATGCATCGTGTGGGGGATGTGCTCGCTTGGCACCGAAGCTCGGAGCAGAGCTCGGGGTATTGTCGGGGTATCCACAAAACCTTACCCCTCGACCTCCCCATCATCGGCTACTCCAGAGGGGTTTCGGAGAATTTACTTTCTACAGACCTGCCGAGAGGGGCATGAAGCTCAACTAACATAGGATAGAATGGAATTAGTGCTATGAAGTGTTCAGAAGAATCGGACGGGTGACATCATCGGTTCTCCGCCTATTCAATGACGATTCCATGCAGCAGTGCTACAGCTAGCACACCGACACAACCATCATGCAATGTATTAAATGCCTCATCGCAGTCCGAAGAGTCCCCTGTCGACCCAATGGCCCACCTAAAGATCAATCTGCAAAGAAAGGGTGGACTTCATGACCGAGTTACCGTAGAAGAACTCCGTTCTAAGAAATAGTTAGCAGGTAGCACAGCCCCATATGGAGAGACGAAAACTTACCCAGCATTTCCAACATTGACATAGGTGGAGGTGGTGAATCGGTTCAGCTTCGACAGGGCAAGCAGCCAGTCCTTAAGATCACCGGTGAACTCGCCCTCGAACTGCTTCTCGGGCATCAAAGTGCTAACGGTGATACCAGTATCCTCGTTGACATCCTCATACAGCTTCCAGGAGGTACCGAAAAGGTCGTCGATGGTGGCAACGGCTCCGTTAGCCCAGCCGATGGGGAGCTGGCCGCCCTCGTACTGGAGCCAGAGCATGAGCTCGCGCGAGGAAGAGGAGGTCGAGTCGCCCTTCTTGTCGTTGGTCATGAAATCGAAGCAGACATTTCCTATTTCCGTCAGATGGAATTATTTTTTGATTGTGCAAATAAAGGCCCATACCCTTGTACGCAGTAGTGTTGGTCTTGGTCCAGCTGTACGACGTAGGGATCGAGTTGATCGCAGAAAGCTTGGTCTCGAGGTTCTGAGTGAGGCCGACAAACGAGTATCCCTTGGGGACGTTGTCCCTGCGCGAGTCAATACACAGTCGCGTAATTTGATTGCAGCGATGTCGTCAAACTCACGTGGCCTTCACGTAGTCGATATCCGTCTTGCTGTTCCAGTGCACCTGCTGAGTGCCACTGCTCGACTTGCTGGTGCTGTCATACCCGGTGCACTGGGTACCGACCATCTGGTCCTTGTTGTAGAGCATGTTATACACGATCCACGGAGTTCCCATGAGGATCTTATAATCCTGTACGCCGCACAGGTTGACCGAGTCCGCCCGAGAAGTCAACTCAGTCGGGAGACCGAAGACCGAAGTCGCGAGAGAAAGCGCCGCCAGGGCAACAGCATCGCGAAGATAAACCATTTTCACAGAAAGGTCGAGAAAAAAGAATGTACGGTATTGAACCTAAAGAATGAAGAATGAAAAAGAGCGACTGGATTGACACCCGAAAAAAAGGAACGAAAGATGATTGATAAAAACAAGCTCAGAGTTTAACAGCAAACACCCAGTTTCTTAAATTCCAAGTTAGACGCGGCTTAATCTCGATGCAGCTCCATCTGTGTGAAACAGAGTGAAACGGCGAATAGCAAGGCAATCAAGGGAGCAATCTGATCGATATTAAGGAGTCGTGGGACTTGCTTGAAACATGCCTTATCACGCTAATTGGCTTTAATGAGTGGATCGCGATTGGGATTGGATGATCCACCTGAATCCACTGCGAGTGCCGATGGCAACACCGAGGATCTCCTGATAAAGGGGATTGATAGCCTTATGTTGACATTTTTTAGATCGTTTGATATTGATATTGTTTGGATATTGGTACTTTGCATAGTGATTTCAGACCGGCTCCCAGGATGATGACTCGGGCCGATGCACTCGAAAAATGAAAGATAAGAGGAAATTTAAATGAGATTCAATGAAGATTCAATGACTCGTCTGTGCTTAATTTACGACCGATTTCGGACCTGTGATGCATCCTAGTAGATTCATGTTAGTCGAAGATCATCGCTCGCCAACTTCCACATCCAATCCTCTGCAGACATCAACGGTGCCACGGACGTCATCATAAAAAGCAACAAGAGCACTGCCTCCCGTATTAAACAGCCACGCTCAGCACACGTTTTACGAAGATGCCAATCAGCATCGCCGTCAAACATAAGTTCAATCTGACAGCAAGGCTGCCACTTACTTTAAAAATGATAGGCTCCACCTGGAAAAACCCAAATCAAAGATGTCGAGATATACCATGAATCTAATCAGCGATGTCTGACTCGAGCGCCACAGACCTCGCAGCTACCATCATCGCAGCCGCTGCTCTTTCGATATCATCAGTCGCCCTATTGATTGCCATCGGGCAAATTACCCAACAGTACATCTCCACAGCAGAAGGCTACCGGCGATGCCAAGCTCCCGTTATGGGCGCCTGGGCCCAAGGGACCAGAAAACGCTTCATCCCGCGAGAAGTGCGCTTTCAAACTGTCTATCAGAGTCCGCATCTCTCGTTGGAAGCACCGACCGCACTGCCCGAGGAGAAGTATTTCGTTGGTAGCGATGAGCTGCCAAACCAGCAACGATATCTCGAATATCGAAAATCCCATAAATGGAAATTTCTGCTCGATCGGAGACATGACAGCTCTCCTCCTAGCCTGAGGGCATCGTGGCTGGGGCTTCTGGAGCAGTTAAGGGTATACCAAGGTGCTATTTATGGGAGTCTAACATCGCAGAAACTCGGTCTAGGAAACGAGAAGGGGGGTACAGCGGATGTCGAGGCGAGGATATGGGACCTGAGCTCCTCGAATCTGAACGCATGGTTCACTGCACTCAAGAATGATTCCCAATCAGAATGGATGACACTTCCAGCGGCCGAAGTGACTGAATTTGCATGGGACTTTATGCCGTAAGTTGGCGCCAGCCTCATGTATATCCTCAATTAAAAGCAACAGGCCCGAAGCCCTACGCCCCTTCGCCAGCATCTCTCTAGGCGATCTACTCGCTATCGGCCATCGGATCGGCCTAGACTGGACGGCCGTTGACCCTCTACAAGGGATTCTTCAAGCGCAAGACGACAACGGCAACATCATCAGCTCCAGTGACATCCGAGGCCTAGGCACATTGATCACATTTTTCCACGACGAACGAGATCGCGGGAACCAATCTGCCTATACAAACGCATTCATGCCCATTCCCACCACAGCTGCCGATAAACTCGCCTTCGGCATCATCCCCGGCGATCAGCGACTTGGGCTGAATGACGTCCTAGCGACCACAGACTCAGATTGTCTGGATTACATAGCCTCGCTGGACCCAAAAGCGCGGCAAATAATGAACAATAGTTTCAAGACATCCGACCCCCACAAAACCGGCTTCGACCAGCTCATGTCCTTGATCTCGCCGTGTCTTCTCCTGTCTAACTGCCGCCTGATCCGCGTCCGACTGCCCCATCGTAAAGCAGTCTACGGCGTCCTATACGTGATGGAAGCCTATGTAGTATTCCGCGAACGCGTGAAGGAGATAATAGCCAGCACCAGCGCCAGCGCCACATCCCCCGACCTACGAACCAACGCCCAATGGATCTGGGATCGATGGCGAGCGATCCCCAAAGAAATCCACGGCGCCTTCGAGCCAGCCATAATAGTCGAAAAGGCCGACCCCGTCACCCTCGCCGCGACGATGTCTCGAGTCCATAACGAATGCACTACGCGACTAGAAGCCTGGACCAAGACATTCCTGCAGGATATCGACGACACCCTAGATCAGGTTGAATCGAACTACCGCCCTTCTCCGGACCGTCAGCCAATCCGGGAACTTGTGCGCGTGCATATGCTCCAAGCCATTGAGATTTGGGGTCTGGCGGCCGACCATATCGCCCAGGGCAAGCCCGTGGAGATGTATGGTCTCGAGAAGATGGGATGGCCGGAGGGGCCTATTTATTGCCAAAGTACCTGACCCAGCGCCCTTTCACTCAAGCCCCTTAATAGTTATGCAAAACTAAACCCTAAAAGTGATAAACCTCCAACTCGACAACACTCCCACAATTGCAAGGGAAGTCGTCCGCCGCGTCATCAGCCCCAGCCGCATTCACCAGATCGAAACCTCCTCTTTGGCATCGAAGATCCAGGATTTCGAAGAGAGCGTGAAAGCAGCCTGGTATATCTTGAACTTCCGAGCGTTGATATTCAATCGCTCGCATATCTTCCAGAGTCCGGCGCGTGCCGGTGGAAGACCATATAAATTGATTCCAGCGGAATGGTGTAATAGTAAGATGCCGATCTATATTGGATAGGGGATGGAGAAGCTGTGATGGGTTTCTAGATGATTTCTTGGGATGGGATTCACGATGATGTATGGATGGAATCTTTTTAGAACCGATTAATTGAATATATGAAATTACTCCTATTTACTAGGACAGCCCCGAATAGCATGTCCGATCGTTCCACAACCACTGCAAGGCCTTCTTAAGCCTAGTACCGAATTCAAACGGAACTGCGTCTGGCATTAGTACCCAGCACAGGGCTAGGGCTTAATAAGGACTGGGCAGAAGCATCGAACCAGCGCTTGAGCGTTGCGACTCTTTCTTTCGCAGATCTTTTGACCTCGATTCCCTGATCCTTGATATCATTCATGTACTGTTGTGCTTGTTCGTCTATTTCACCCATGTACTTTTGCGCCTGTTCTTCCATGTCATTCATACATTCATTGGCCGTGATGCGTACCTCGCAGTTAGCATCGTCAACCTGTTCACGAAATTCGGCTTCGTGCATTTTGCAATCATCGAAGACCTGATCACGACACTCGCTCACGGCACTACCGACAATCTCGTCGACAACATGTGATTTCAGGCGGCGCTCAATCGTCTCATCAACATATCGTTTGAGGCGGCGCTCAATCATTTCAACCTCAGATGGCAAGTCACTGTCCACTTTTTTTGGTATAGCCAGCAGATGTTGGCGTCCTGATCGAATTAACAGTTCGCGAAGCAGGTCATCGGAAATATCACGGAGCTCATATTCAAGACGTATAAGCCTAGTGCGCTCTCTGCAGCCAGGGGAGGAAGCACGCGTAAAGTGAGTTGGGCGAATTGAGGCCGGTGACGGGGAAAGAGTACTCGGCGTATTTACTTCGGTGGGAGAATCTATCGGTTGAGGGGATGAAAGGAGTAGTCTTTTTCGTTTTTCATCGTCAGGTGGTATTGACCATGGGTCTAGATAGATAGTATTGATGAGATATTGAATGACAAAGTACATAAGACGACAGGAAGATAAGATACCTCTGTGCCGTTTTCCAACCACCTGCTCGGACCCGGACTCCTCACAATATAAGGGTGGATCCACCTGCTTCACCTGCTCGGACACGGGCTCCTCACAATATGGGGGTGGATCGAGCGACAGATTAAAGGCACGCCAATCTCTCTGGACCACGCCCTGGCGAGCGTGGTCAAAAGACTCTATCTGAAGATATCTTTCTCGCAGAGCACAGGAGAAGCTTTCCAGCCGATCAAGTTCTTTATTTACAAATTGTCGTCTGGAAAAGTGTAGACGTAGAAATTTGGATTGACAAATTTTTGCGAATGCGTGAAAGTTCGAGTCGCCATGATTAGCTGGGGACAGAGTCTTCACGTCAGATGGACAAAGAACAATGCCGGTCGTATTGAGTCTCAGACTCAATGTTGAGACGGCCGAAACATTGGTGACAGGCGCTTGGAGCATAGAGACTAAACTAGACGAACAGAGGCTGTCATTGCTTATCCGGGCGAGTGCACATGTTTCGACTCTTGCTGGAGGGAGATTCAACGTCAACACCTGTGATCTGCTGCTCAGGTTAGCGAGAGCTGCCGTAATGATGAGAGAGATGGATCCTTGGTTGGCAGTTATATCATGGGCAACACGAAGACGAGCAAAACAGGAAACATCGGTATCAGGTGAGTGAACAAGAACTGCCTTTTTCAAGACCCAGGGCGGGGTTTGCGATGTGGTCATTGTGTTGCAAGGTCTGCGGGATTAAAAAGAAGAACCCTCGATGAATCGAGTAGCCCTCCCACCCGGGCTTTGCAGAAGCGATGAGTAGCCCTGACTCGAGTAAAATTTCAGATGAATAATGAAGAGTAAAGTGGTAAGAGCTCTTGCGGCCTGGTCACGAGCACGTGCCCAATCCGAAGTCAACAAGTGAGATCGGAGAGTCCTATGAAAACACAGGAATGGCAGGGCTGGCGGCGAGAACGGCAAGGAGCAAATACTTCCTTTACAGGATAATGCTTTTGGAGGGACCTCTGAAGGTGAAGAAGAAATAGAAATAGCCAGCGAGAATGGGAACGGGGAGATGGAGGGATGGAGGGGAGAGTGGGTTGGATAGAGAGACTGAGAGAGAGACAGGAACTGGAAAGGGGAGCGGCTGGGACTTGCCGCATTTGGAGTTAAGTCGCGGGGTCACGCGTCACTGCCCAACGTGTCACGTGCAACCCGTCGTCCCCGCTGAACGAAGGTGCCGCGCCCGGGCCACTTTACTATTTACTTACTACAATTTAGTTGTAAATCTATAGCAAATAAGTCAGTAGCGCAGTCATCGCGCCGCCTTGTTCTACGGAGGGGCTCTCTCCTTACAGTGACCAACCGGCGAAATCAACTCCTAATGGTAAATCTACCGGTAGTATCCTCAACTACGTAGATCATACCTTTTACCACTACGTCTACATACTAAATCCATGCACGTTTCCCCCTTACTACCTCTATTCTGCCTACCCCTCCCGCTCCCTTTCGTCCCTGCTGGCATCATTTCACATCTCCATTTCTGCTCCTTCTCATCTACCAATATTAGATACCATGGAAATCGATTTATCGACAATAGTGTTCGTTGGAAAGGTCAACAAATCGGAGTTTTCATCTATCTTCCTCACCCGCTGGCGCGGTAAAGAATGCATTTTAAAAGCGGTATGCGACTGGAAAGTCCCCCAAATCTTCAAGACCTAACATTTAGGTATTCTCAGTACCATCGTTCATCAGTTTCCGCTGCCGAACCAACAAACCGTGAAGTTGATATCTTCAAATGCGAGAGCAACGCCTATATCCGACTGAAAGCCCACGGTCTGTGCGAGTCCGGACACGTCCCTGATTTCTTGGCTTGATCAAAAATATCAACCCAAAAGAATGGTTGCCACATTTGAAGGATTTTGTCGAAAATGAACTCCTTCCTAATGCTGTCCTAATCGAATACATACCAAATTTACCGGAGATCGACCTATCGAATTTTACAAAGGATAGGATCCATAAGCTGCACCAGATCCTTGCCGAGATCCATAAGGCCGGAGTCTACCATGGGGATCCATTTCTGCGGAATATGATGGTTCAACAAGAAGCATATAGGGCTCTGTAGATTGAGTTTGACCGTGCTCGAACGTTTATATGTGATCAACTGACGCCACGTCAAAGTAAATGGTTGAAGGAGGAAAATGAACTGGTAGACTATTCTGTTGACGCTCTTGTATGGATAACCCTCTCTCTCTCTCTCTCACTCTCTATTTTGCTTTATTCTATACTAATTTAATCATTACAGGCAGAAAACTACGAAGAAGGAAAGATACATCGCACATGGGAGCATTATTACGTGTATGTATAGTCTCTTCAGGCCCCTCCTGGTAGGCCTAGATCTGTATAACTGATTAAAATAGCGGGTTTTACCCACATTCTTGAGCATTCAACTGAAGAACCAAGGGGTTCGATTTGATTTAATCTTGACTGCGAAGTGGCATACAATACTGCGTCGGTATTATATTGAACTTCCAGTTGTCTTGGCCTGGGAAGTGAAATCTCGTCATACATCTATGCATAAACCATGTATTCATATCTATAAACATAATTCCTAAAGAGCACATAATTAACCTAAACCCCCCTCAATCCAAATCCTAAAGGTCCTTCTCCAAAACCGCCACACCCCCCATAATCTTCTGCACCCCCTCCTTCGCCGCCCCAGCAGGCTCCTCATACGGCGTCCTCGGCTTCAACTTCTCCTCAGCGCCCTCAATCCCAGCCCTCGGCGCCGTAAACACAGCCGTAGCATACTTGGTAGCCGCAATACCACTCTTACACGGCGACTCCGCCAACGCAGCCTTCTGCTGCAACGCAATCGCCTCATCCTTCTTGCCGGCGTCCCACAACCGATAAATCTGCGCCGAGACACGAGGGAACACATTCGCAAACGCAGCGATACAGCCCGCAGAGCCAACACTCAACCCGGCGATCAAGAAATCAGATTGTCCGCCATACACGGCGAACTCGTCCCGCGGGAACGTAGCCGCTAACCGGGTGATCTTGCCCACAGACGCACAGGTCAGTTTCACGCCGACGACGTTACTCTTTCCATCGGGGCGATCGCTCGCGCTCTGCCGAACAATATCCGTGATGGTCTCCGAGTCAAGATCCACGCCGTTACAGACACCGGGGAAGTTATACACGACGACAGGAAGGGCCGATTTCGCCGCGACGTCCTTGAAGAAGCGTTTCACGACACCCATCGTGGTCGCCTTGCCGAAGTACGCGGGCGGGAGGACAAGCGCGTAGTTTGCGCCTGCCGAGGCCGCGTCGTCGATCAGTTCCAGGACTTGCTTGGTGGAGTGGGCGCCGACGCCCGCCATCAGGGGGTATGATGGGCCGACGGCCTCGCGGGCCGCGGCGATGCAGGCGCGGCGTTCCTCGCGCGTGAGCAGGAAGGCTTCGGAGTTGGTGCCGAGGATGACGAGGCCGGTCAGGCCGGTGGTGGAGAGGTACGAGTAGTATTTCTTTTGGGAGGCGAAGTCGATGGTGTCGGTGGAGTGGTCGAAGTAGGTGATTGCGGGGCACCAGACGCCTGGGGCGGGGACGTGGGGGAACGTGGTTTGGGAGCCCATTTTGAGTGACTTATTTGGGAGATGAGTGTCTGGGATAAGTAGAAGGGTATGAGAGGGAAATTGGGTTTGTGTAGTATTGGGAAGAGGATATCGAAAGGAAAACCAAGGGGGAGTATACTTATATCTGTCGATGCGGGGGAAGGAAAAGTATCCGCCTCGGGAGGAATTCCCGACACGATCTTATCGATCTCGGCTGCTGTCCCGAGTCTATGAGTCTATGAGTAGAATTGGAGATCTTTCATGCGTCATTTCTCATTTCTCGTCTCTTCTACTCCATACTAAATGCATAATTCCATCCATTGATAATCTGTCCATCGCAAGCCTTCCACAGTTTAATGCTACAACCGACATTAGCATCCACCTGAACTGAAAAACTTCGGGAAACTTACCGTCACGTCCTCCCACTTCTCCCATCCACGTCCGCGCACTTCGGCCAGCTCCTCCATCGTATAGTTCTTGCCCGTGGTGAAATATCCCGCATTGATCTTCGCGTCGATCTCCACCCGCGAGTCGCTGGGGATCATCTCATCGGGGATGGGAATGCGCTCTTTGATCTCGATTCCAGACTGCACGATGGCGTCGTGCTTCATGTTCGACATGGACAGCATGCGATCGATCTTCTTGATACCCAGCCAGTGCAAGATGTCAGGCATGAGGGCTTGGAAGCGCATCTACACACATTAGCACCGTCCCTCCCGGCAAGAAAGACCACTTACATCTCGCACGCCCGCGATGTTCTCCGTCCGAGTGAAATACTTATCAGCCGTGTCTCCCCCGCGCTTGCGAGCATTGTACACCAGATACTTGATCACCTCGCCCAGAGCGCGCCCTTCCTTGCGGAAATAAATCACCACACCACTGCCCCCGTTCTGCGCCTCGCGGATGGCTTCGCGGATACCAAACGCCAAATACGGGCGACAGGTACAGATATCCGACTGGAACACATCGCTACCATTACACTCGTCGTGGATGCGCAGCGCCAACTTGACTTTCTCGTCGGAAACACGCTCGGGCGGGCCAAAGATGTATACGGTCTGCCCGCCAATCGGCGGCAAGAAGACTTTTAGATCCGGTCTCGTGATCAACTCCGGATAGCTACCACCAGTGTGTTCGAACAGCGTACGACGCAGCGTCGGCTCATCGACGCCAAACCGCTCAGCCACACCAGGGAGATACCACACCGGCTCAACAGCCACCTTGGTGACGCGGACCTCGCCCGACTTATCGACAACGATCGACCCATCCACGTCCAAAAGACCATCACGCACGGCTTCGCCAATCTCCGCCAGTTTCATATTCGCCCGAGTGATCGCCATCGTCGGACGGATGTCCCAGCCCTTATCGAGCTCCTCGCGAAACTGGTTCACGATATCATGGCCCCAGGGATCCATGGAGACAATCTTCTTCTTATCGCCCCAGGCGTCTTGGCGCTGGAAATCGAACGTGGGCTCGCTGTTGCGGAAGTCCGGGCGGAAATCAGGTTCCAGGTCCCCCGCGGCGATGGCCAGCGCGTTGTAGATGCTGTAGCTGCCGCCGTGGGCGCCCATGGCATTTCGTCGCTTCAACAGGGTGCCGCTGCGAGAGACGACGACGGGGCCGCGGCTTTTGGCGTCGGGGGCGCCCCATTCCAGCGGGACGGGATCGATGCCGCTTTGGCCGGGGTAGGTGGTTAACTGGGGAGGAGTGAGTGGGTGGTTGAGTGGGCTGGTGGGCGGATCGGGGAGAAACTTAAACGTACCACGATGTGGGTGCTATACCTCGAATTGGCCGGGGCAGGAGCTTCAGTCGTTGAGGAGTCCATGGTGATGGTTGATTGAGTCTCGAGTATACTACCTAGGAACTACGGTAGAAAACACGAGAGACAGAGAAGGGGATGAAAGAGGAGAGAGGAGGAGAGGATGAGAAAGAGAGCCAGAAAGAGGAGAAGGAGGGAATGCCTGTTGCTGCATGTGACCTGTAAAGTATGGTCCTTAGGTATCCATTCGTGCCTTCAGGCAGGCAAACTTGCGAGGATTGCGCCCCTTCATTGGATTGGGAGGAGTATATGCCTCATATTATTATCTTGGGAATTATTCCTACATATCCTTGACCATGTCCATTCCAGAGACGTCCAGCTCTCATCCCAATAAGTACAGATGGATAACCTCGATCTGTGCGCTGTCGTACTAACCGGAGATGCTGCAGGAGAGAATGAGGAGAAGAGGAGAAGAGGAGAAGACAGGTTGCCTGGGTGCCTGGGTGCCTGGGGGCCTGAGGAAGGGATACAGGCGGGGTCCAGTGACGCTGTTTGTCTGGTTTGTCTGGCTCGACCCCTCACGGCGCCTGCCAATAATAGTCCTCGCTGCCTCGGGAATCAGGCCGAGGGACGCTTCGGGTGTTTCCCGCCTGTCGGATGAACAGCCTCGACGATGGAGTTAGATAATGGATAGTGAATACGGCATTCCACCGAGCTTGTTAAGAATCCAGACGAGGAGTCGAAGCACCGACGCATTGCTGTTCTGTCAGCCACTCCTACTGTGGATTCTCATACTCCCCGACCACCACATAGAAATTGGCATCTATCAGGCATTCTCTTCGCAAACCCGGTCACAGGATTTCCCACGTACAATATCATCACGCAAGCCAAGTTCCCAAATTGTTTCTCTGCCTTGGCAAAGTACGGTCATCGCTGGGTCGGTGAAGCCAACGCATGCAGGCGGCTTGTTCCAGCCACGCGCTGAGCTGGCAGTTTCATGATTAGGTAGGTAGAGGGGATTCGTAGCAACTGATGACCCACCAACATTATTATGGATTCTGGTAGATGTCCTAGTTACCAGATGGCCCCCGGGGGATCGACGGTGATCATAAAATGGGTGAGATGGATGGTTTGACTCTAGGAAATGCCCTACGAGAAAGGCCCGTCGGCTTGGCACTTGTGTCTCAGGCAACAAAGTGAAGTGGGTCTATGAAGAGAAAGACAACCTCAAGCGGAGTACAATGTACTCCGTAGTCGAATGGGAAATGAATACTCATTATGGATTTACAGAAGTATATGTATAGAGTATCTCTTCTCGCATCTAACTACAAATAATTGCAAGTGTGTTTGCTGCGAGATCTGTCCGCTTGCCAGATATAAGCGCCGCCGCTTTTATGAGGGGGGCACGTGGGGTGCTTCGTGTGCGCTCTAGGATACTTAGGTAGTACTGACCATTTGCTGAGCCCCTCAACCAGCTTATAAGACAAAGTTCGACATTCAGTGCATCAGAGCGTTCCTTCTGGACTAAGGAGCTGTTCCCTACTCTTCGTTCGTATGCCTAAGACAATCCAAGGTCCTGCAACAGCGTGTGCTGAGGCCATAGCTCTCAGCTCCTTCTTTTACGAGGTTCCTGCTTCAGCCAGTCGAAATACAGCTGACCAGTTCTCAAAAGACCAGAAAGATTATGTCCTGCCTTTCTCTAAAGAGCGTCAGCTAACCGAAGTTCTTGCATTCCTGGCAAAAACCAAGGATGGCTGGGATCATATACCTGCTGTTTGCGTTCAACAGAACTCATCGGGAACGATTCTATATGTAATTCTAGCCATTAACAAAACCACATGGGCTGATGGGAATGTCATCCTGCAAGACCTGAAGATGAAGTTTGACGGATTATTTCACATCCTTCATCATTCAAATTTTGGTCAGTTATCACGGTTCTGGATTTAGTGATTAACTTTATTAAAATCACAAAATGCATTTCCAGACAAGTCTGAGATCCAAAAAGAAGTTTTTGTGTCGATCATCTCGATATGCTCACCGCGGATACTACACCGACTGCGAGTCAAGCGAAACGCAAACAAGACGTCCATTCAAGATTTACTGAAAGAGGCGAAATTTGGTGTCCGTCGGATTGGTTCCGAGAAGCTTCATAGTAAAGGCCTATCAGCAACGTCATCGCTGTTCATCTCAGAGGCAGACAAGGTCATACGACTAGTTGATCGATGGTTGAGACACCAAAATATGGCAGAGCTGGGTGATCTTGTGGACGGGATACATCACTTGCAACAGACAATACCGCGCCTGTACGAGTTGGTCGAATCGATTTCGAACAAAGATATGGGTCCGTCAGCAAGAGCAAGTCTTGTGAACATCGTCAGAAAGGTCTCTAGATATTGCGAAGCTGCCAGGACACTCTATCGTACAGCAAAGAAATTCCCTCTCGTTCGAAACATGCAAATCCAATTAGCAAGCCTACTCCCAAAGGCATTCGAAAGTCAAATCAAACCCAATGAATTCTCTAACCTGGACTCATATTCCTCCAGGCTTGGGTTCAAGGGGCAACAACATGATATGTCCCAGTTATGTCACAATTTGAAACTCAACGAGAAAGATGCTCGTGCAAGACATGAAAGGGCTCAAAAGGCTCTAGTAGGGTCCAAGATCCATGCTGAGATTCAGGTCATCGCCTTCTGTGAACTGCAGGCACCACAACTGTTTCCAAGAGTGGTCAGTTCAAGCAAGGACGCATGTTTTCTATGCAACACGTTCATTCAGCTATACGGACGTATGCATACTCCTAAAACCCATGGTCGACTTTATCCCGGCTGGAGACTCCCAGTTCTTCCACAATTCAGAGCTCTCCAGCAGGATCTCAATAAGCAACTCATCGCAAATCTTAAGCAAACTATCTCGCTAGGCTTAGCTCAAGGGAAGTTGCCTGCCCGTCCGCCTCCGAATGAAAGCACCCTTCTTACCTTATCGGCATCGGAAACGACAGTGGAACACGCGTTGGAGACCCCAGAAAGTGGAATTTCTTCATTGGATTCGCCTACTATCACTCTGTCAGAAAGCTCACCAGAATCTGGTCCTTCATTGGTACTCAACCAACTCTCAAGCACCAGGAATATTTCACAAAATTCATCTACTATCATATACCCACCTGAGGGGAAACCGGTCAATGGGCATATGAAACACAACAGACCCTTTCGTCTCTTTGCCACAGAATCCCTTGAAGTACACCTTGGCCTTGAATGTGGATCAGTCTCTACCAAAACACCACTAATGTACAGTATTGAAAGGCTTACAGCCGACAGTGTTGCATACTTGAGTGACACATATCCTGTTGTTGATGCTTGGAAGCTGAAGGGAGAGATCCTATGTCCTTTGTCGGAAAATAATACGTTTTGTCTTGCTGCTGGGAAAGTAGTGTTGAAAATCAGCTTAAATTCTCTCGGATATTCTGAGGATGTTGAAGGAATTGCGGAGCATTAGGTGCTAATAATAATTAATATTAGTACCTGGAACAAGCCATATCTATGCCGCTTTCTGCTGATCTGGTTAAACTACGCTATCTGATTATTTATTTTGGAATATATTTGAATTGTATAAATTTAAATTGTGCTAGATTAGACTATAACTTCAGTCACCACTATTTGAAGTGTCTGATTTAGGAAAGCTCTAAATGCATCAACAATTATAGTACAAAACGTCCGTGATGAGTATTTTGAATTGAATGAACAGAATAATTCTATTCAAGGAGTAGGAATCGGACTAAATTGACACTGTGAAGAACCAACAGCTACATTCGCTATGTTAGACAGCATTACGTTACTACTACTACTACTACTACTACTACTACTACTACTACTACTACTACTACTACTACTACTACTACTACTACTACTACTACTACTACTACTACTACTACTACTACTACTACTACTACTACTACTACTACTACTACTAACAACTACAGTTGCAGAATGACTCAGACTTTGTAGATTTTTGAAATACTCGAGCAAGACCGTTTCCCCTATTAAAATACCTATTTTCCTGGCGGTGTTTTTGGGTTGCTAACGACTTCCACTGATCCACTCGATACATTCAAATCACCGCCCAAAACCGGCTTGGGCACGGGTGTTCTTAATAGTCTTCTTGATGATGTCCTCCACCTCGTCCCAGTCTTTGGTATCAATCCGCTGGATGTCCGTATTGAAATATCTCTGAATCTGGTTGAGCATGTTCCACTCGTCGCGGTTCGCCACGAACGAGATCGAGACTCCCACACGACCGAATCGTCCGGTCCGACCGATACGGTGCAGGTAAGTCTGGAAATCAGCCTGGCGCTCGCGTCCGGGCTGGTGCAATTCGGGAATGTCCTATTTCAATTAGCACGTTTTCACCAACCGTCGACGAATAATCCAAGGGCAACTTACGTAGTTGACAACCATCGAAACGGTGGACACGTCGATTCCACGGGCAAGGACGTTGGTCGTAATCAGGACCTTGGCATGTCCGGCACGGAACTGATCAATGACGGCGTCACGCTGAGAACCCTCGATACCACCGGTTAACGACGCAACGGTGTGGCCTTCGGCGACCATGCGTCTCTCGATCTCCGCGGCAGAGTGACGGGTCTACATTGTTAGAGTCATCGAAGCAAGCCACTGGAAAGAGGCGCTCACCTTGACGAAAATAATAGAAGATCCCACGGTAAGAAGACCGTAGAGCTTGACCAGATGCGCGTACTTTTCATCATCGTTGGCGCAGTCCAGGTAGAGCTGCTTGATACCCTCCACCGTCAACTCATCGTGTTGCAGAGTGATTTCGTTGCTGTTCGGACAGAACTTGGAGGCGTAGGCATGAACGTGTTCAGGGAAGGTGGCGGAGAAGAGAACGACCTGGATGTCTTTCGGCAGTAGACTGCGGGGTTTAGTAGAGTTCGTAAGAGCCGTGCAAGAAGGAAACTCACGCCTTCACACGAATACACTGATCACCCAGACCTTGCTGGTCGAGCATGTTATCGGCCTCGTCCAGAACGAGTACCTTCAGCTTGTTGGCCACCATGACGCGCTTCTTGATCATATCCATAACGGTACCCGGAGTGCCGACGACCACGGCGCATTCCATCTTCGCAACACGGCTGTTGGTGTCGGCGGGCACGGCAGTCCCGATAGCCAGACCCTCCAAGAACTGACCCATGACCTGCACGACGCCGACGATCTGGCGCGCCAGCTCACGAGTCGGAGCCAGGATCAGCGCCTGCGGGGTCTTCTGTAGTTGTTCCGACGATAGATCCAGGCGACTGAGGACATTCAGGACGAAGGCGGCCGTCTTTCCGGTACCGGACTGGGATTGACCGACCAGGTTCTTGGGGGGACTGCTGAGTAGCAGGGGCAGAGCACGTTCTTGGATCTTTGAGGGTTTACGGAAGTTCATCGCGGAGAGACCTTGCAGAATGCGGGGGTCTCTGTGATGGCGTCAGTTATTGGATCGAAGTAGTATGCAGCCGAATCGTCACCTACAATCCGAGATCTTCGAAGTTCTTGACCGAGTAAAGCGGGTTGTTGGGGTCGGCCTGGAGATCGCTCAGTTTGACCTCGACGGTGTAGTCGGGCTCTTGAAGGTCGGAGCCGCCCTGCTGCGGCGTGGCGCCATCGTTCTGATCGTTCTCATCGGCTTCATCGGCCCATTTCGTGGGTTGTTCTGAAATAGTTAGACATTTGACCTCGAGAGACGATTCACAGTTCACGTCAACAAAGACGTACCGGGCTGTGACTCCTCAGGTTTGGAGATGCGATCGGCGAGGGAGCCGCTGGACGGCGCCTCGGCAGGCTGTTCGGTAGACATGACGGATGGAAGGTCAGATAGTCTAATATGGAGATGAAAGAAAGAAAAAGAGAGTCCCGTCCGACGCGCAGGGTGAGGTTGGAGACGGGGGAGAAAGCGAAGAGGGACGGCGGGGTAAGTTGAAAGAGAGAGAAGTGAGTAGGTATCCGAGGATCGGCGCGAGGTGCCTAGAGAGAGAGAACGGCACGCAGGAGAGAGGCGATTTGAAGGAACTGGTGAATGAATGCACAGCGCACACTCTAGTGATGATAAAAGGGAGCAATTGATTGACGAGGGAACAACAGGCACCGAGCAACGCAGAAGACTCGCGACGACCAAAAAATCGAGTCAACCGCCCGGCAGACGCTAGGCCGGTTTGGGTCGAGATGCAATACCATAAATGGAAGGCGGTGGGGTATGGTACCGTACGGCAGGGGGGGTGCCCAAAGGAGACTAGCGGATGACGTCGACGCGAATCGGACGGAGCGCCGGGGAAACAAACGGGGCAAACATGGCCCAAAAGGGGCAAAGCAAGGGGAACGTGGCCTGACAACCGGTCTGGTATTGTCACGCCTCTTCTTCCCCGCTTGTTGCTTCGCTGCCTTCCTGGAACTTCTCCAAGTATCACTATCTGAGTCCAGATTATAGGACGAGTTGTTGTCTGCCGAGAGGGCTGTCTTGCTGGTGCCGTTCGTCCTGTCCCCGCGTGGAGGTAGGTCACCCGCTATTCCTGCAGCCTAATCTCCGCCCCTCTCACATCTCAGTCGCATGCGCCGCACTTGAGCACCCGACATGGCAACGCCGGAAGCCGCTCCTCATTTTGGAGCCGAATTGAAGGTGGGTGATCGACCTGAGGGGCGTGGATAAAGCTAATAGGAGTAGGATTCCTTCAAACCCGTCAACAATTGGGTACGTAACCCCCCAGCCCGCCACGTCGCCGTCGCTACCGCACACTAGTCCCGCGAAGACTGACTGGAGGATAGGTTTTCAATGGTATATCATGGCTGGACGAGATACAGCAGTTCTACCGAGAACGCAGCGCAATCGAGAAAGAATACGCAGCGAAGTTGTCGGGGCTCTGCAAAAAGTACTATGACCGCAAAGCAAAGAAGATCAGCACGTTGAGCGTGGGCGACACCCCCAGCATGACGCCGGGATCGCTGGAAAGCGCCTCCCTCACCACATGGACCACGCAATTAACCGCCGTCGAGTCGCATGCCTCGGAGCGCGATCAGTTCGCCAATGATCTCGTCGCACAGGTGGCCGAGCCGCTGAAACAGGCGGCGACGCAGTACGAAGAGCTGCGGAAGTGCCATGTGGACTTCCATGCGAAATTGGAGAAGGAGAGGGACTCGTCATATAGCGATCTCAAGAAGGCCAAGGGGAAATACGACGGAGTGTGTCAGGAAGTGGAGGCAAAACGGAAGAAGATGGAGAACTCGTTCGACCATGGGAAGCCCAAGGCCCAGGCTGCGTACCAGCAACAAATCCTCGAAATGAACAACGTCAAGGTGAGTTTGCAGCGGTTCTATATCTTCGGTCGGAGCTAACGGGACAGAACACATACCTGATCAGCATCAACGTGACGAACAAAATGAAGGAACGATTCTACCATGAATACGTGCCCGAACTACTAGACGTGAGTATTCCGGAATCGCTCGACCCTTGCCCGAGTTTTGTTACTGATTAGACTAGGGCCTGCAAGATCTCAACGAAACCCGAGTCACCAAACTGAACACGCTATGGTCGCATGCGGCCCAGCTAGAGAAGAACTCACTGTCCAACAGCGTCAATCACATGGCCAACCTCATCAACGAAATCCCCCGCAACCAACCGCATCTTGATTCCCTCATGTTCTTGCGGCACAATGTCACGCAGTCGCAGGAACCACCAAACCTCGGCTTCGAACCCAGTCCGATCTGGCACGACGACGAGGCGCTCATCACGGACGACTCCGCCAAGGTGTTCTTGCGCAACGTCCTCAGCAACAGCAAAACACAGGTGCGCGAGCTGCGAGTGGAGTCGGATCAGAAACGTCGAACGGTAGAAGACGCCAAGCGGATACGGGTCAGCATCCAGCAAGGCAAAGATAACCGAAACGAGGTGGAAGTGGTCCGGTCCATCTTCTACCTGCAGGAGGGTCTCCACGAGGCCGATCGCAAGCGGCTGACCGCCGAAGTCGAGACGTCCACCATCATCGGCGTCGTCGGCGATCTGTCTCTCGGGGCCAAGAACCATAATTTCAAATCGCAAACCTTCAAAATCCCGACGAACTGCGACCTGTGCGGCGAGCGCATCTGGGGACTGTCGGCGAAGGGATTCGACTGCCGGGACTGCGGATACACCTGTCACAGCAAGTGTCAGATGAAGGTGCCGGCCGAGTGTCCCGGCGAGCAGAGCAAGGAGGAGAAGAAGAAACTGAAGACGGAACGGCAAGAACAGGCCGGTTCGACGCCGACGCTGGACCTGGAGCCCTCGTCCAGCCCGTCGGCCGCGCCGTCCCTCACGCGCAAGGACACAATGAACTCGCTGAGCTCGGGCTACGCCGTCAGTGCCAATCGATCGCTATCGAATGCGGCCAGTCTTCCTCCGCCGTCAGAATTGGCGGCGCCCACATCTCCATCGCCGACGGAGCTTCCCTCCCCGGCCTCTCCGGCACCCGCCCCGGTGCAGGAGACCAAGCCGCCTGTCAAACGCAACCGAGTGCTGGCACCCCCTCCGGCACAGTACGTCAGCCCGCCGCCAGTGGAGCCGACACCTAAGCCGGGCGAGCAACGCGGGAAGATGCTATACCCGTATCAAGCTGGGGGAGCCGACGAGGTGACCGTCAACGAGGGTGACGAGGTGGCCATAGTAGAACCAGACGGTAAGCTTTCGACAAAACCTTTCTTTACAGCCATGCTAATTCTACTAGATGGAGGATGGATGCGTGTCCGCGCCGGAGGCTCCGAAGGTCTCGTCCCGACGGCCTATGTGGAAGCGGCACCCGCGCCGTCGCCCGTCTCCGCCAGTCCCGGCTTCACAGATCGACCGGGATCGGTATACTCGAACTCATCGGCGTCGTTGGCTGGTAGCGCCGGCGCAGCGGGAAAGCGTGTGGGACCGGCGGTGGCTCCTCGACGTGGGGCCAAGAAGGTGCAGTACGTGGAAGCGCTGTACGACTACGAGGCGCGCAGCGACATGGAATGGAACATGGTGGAGGGTGACCGATTCGTGCTGGTCATTCGAGACGGCGGCGACGGATGGGCCGAAGTCGAACGAGGCGGCGTGACGAAGAGTGTGCCTGCCAATTACATTCAGGAGGTGTAACATTCTCGCATGAGCATGAGGAAGCATGTAGATAGGATTGCATGATGGAGCCAGGTTTGGGATTAGCGGTGCTTTTTGGATGAGTTGAATTGGACGCATACCGCATCCATGGTACTGTCTAGTTGGTCTGCCAGTATTACCATTATCATTATCCAATATATTATCTTCCATCAATATCATACCCATTATAGAGTCTCAACCCACGATGAAACCCACCACCAGTGCAGTCACCACCATCCCCAAAACACCTCCAGCTTGAGCAATGTCCGCTCCCGACGTACCAACCCACGGGTTAAAATTCCTGTACCCGTCATCATCCTTGCAATCTCCTTTGATCTTCTCGCCGTCCACCTTCGCCACGACGTCATCCCCCCTTCGCACCACAATCTTAACATCACCTTCGCCCTTCACCTCGACACTGCCCGTATACACCCCCTTTCCCCCCTTCGGCTCAACCTGCCACTTCGCGGCCATTGCCTCCCCACCAACCTTGACCGAGACATTCGCCGGACTCGCCAACAGCGCCGAATAAAAGATCCGATCCTCCAGAATCTCCTCCGGCTTATACTCCTTCTGGCCCTGAGCCTTCGTATTCCCCGTCGTGCCCCCATCCTTACACCCACTCGCTCTATCCGTACTCAACCGATACCAAGTGACAACATTCTCATCCTCCCCCTTGACCTCCACATCGGTCGTATTCCGCTTATACCTGTCCACTAGGTACGGCAAGAACGTCCTCCAACCATCATGCTGCACTTCCTTCGCATAATTAAACGGCGCCTTTCCCCTCGAAAACGCATCCCAGACATCCACCCCGTCATCCGCCCCAAGGGGCCCAATATAATGCGACTCCCCATAATCATTCCAGCTGATGATCTGCACGAACTCCGGGCCCAGTTGAATCGCCTGTTCCCAGCGCGTAAACCAGAGCTCATCGCCCCTCCACGCCCAGTTCTTACCGAAACCGGGCATGTTGGTATAGAACCACGGCGAGACGGGCATCATATACGGTTTTCCATCGAGGGCCGATAGGAACGCCTCATCGCCTGAGGTATTCATCGCCCTTGGTCCCTCGGGCCACGCACCCCAATTAAACAACCCGTCCACGACGGTTCGATTGACCGCTTTCCGCGGGTCAAGCGAGGACCAATCGGGCACAAAAAACGCATTCGTCTTCTCCTTGATATCCGTCCAATCTTTCCACGCGTCTGCGCCCTCAAAGGTCGAGACCAATGGCTGCTTATTGTGCGTGAAATACGCCGGATGTGTGGAGTATTCATTGAGAAGGTTCAAGACGTCTGACTTGGGCCAGGAGCCGTTGGCAGCGTAGTCGAATGAGAAAAGGATTTTGAAGGACGTGTCTGCGGCGACTTGGAAGGCGTTGTAGATTTGGGTGGGGAGGCGTTCGTTGCGGGCCATGTTTATGACGAAGGCGTCAATGGAAGAGGCTTTTGCTAGGTTGATGTCGGATTCCCAGTCCTTTGTGGTGTAGTTGGCGGAGTTGCCGAGCTGGTTTAGGGGATGGGTGTTAATAGGTTGGAGGGTATAGTGCGTTTGTATGGGGATGTGTATGGGGGGCATGGGTGATTGTCTAGGAGTAGTCCTGGATAGTAGTGATAGTGATGGTAATAGAAGGATAAGAAGAATCATACCATGAAATGCGCAAACACCGATTTACCCTCCACCTGGACCCCCAGGGTAAGCCATGACAGGAACAGCAGCACAAGATGCCTCATGATGGCTGATAGCAGGACTAGACACAGTCTTCAACAAGCACAGGTATCCAGTATCCGTCCAGTCGAGACACTCTCACTCTCACGCTCACTCTCACTGAAACCGACCCACAAGCGAACGAGATAAAAAGGGCAAACAAACAGAACCACAAAACCGACCAAGACGAGGAGAATCCACTCTTTTAAGAACAGGTCCATCAGCAACCTACCTTCCTAGCTAACCAGTCAGTGACACCGTAGCCAAGTAAAACTAAAACTGGAAGTAGAACTCTGGAGCCTGGGGGCGACAGTAGGAAAGTGAGACAGTGAGTTAGTTGGTCAATTAACGAGAGACAGATGCATGCAGATAGACAGATGCAGAAGACAGATGCAGAAGACAGATGCAAAACGGACAGGATAGGACAGGAAAAGACAAGCGGCCCACGGAGTACTTAGACAGGATGGGAGGCATGTTACTGTTCGAGTCAAACCCTACTCCAGAACAAGGTAACTACTGGACATACTCTGTGTACACGCACCCACATATCCACATGGATACTCCAGATACTCCACACGGAATAGACAAGAACACCCCAACCTGCATGAATTATTCATCCAATATTGATTCTCGGCAAAGACAAATCCAAATCCAGTGCGCGGAGGAGTCTATCCGGTTTGTGAGTTTGTGAGAGATCATATATCCGGCAAGGCACTCCGCAACAAACCGTACGGGACGGATAGATAAGAGATAGATCATTTCGGATGATCGGAGAGGACTGGATGGCGTATGCATTAACTAAATCTGCAGCCCAGACGTGCATGCAGATGGATTCAATAGTGTAGAGGTGCGTTCGCCAAGAGGCGTGGGTTTGGGAGGTGTCTGATGGTTGCCGTGTTGGCTTTGGTTGGGCTAGTGGGGAGGGTTGGGGTGGAGTAGATGGGTGGAATTTCGTAGAATATCTGTGAACTGGGAGGGCTGCAGGGGTTTGGTGTCTAGATATTTAGGGTTGCAGAATCTGGACCTCGAATGCTGTAGGTTGTGTGGGATTTGAGGTAGTCGGGACGAGTATAGAAACAAAATCAGAAAAAGAATGCCGACTCAATATAAATTTTTTCTTTATAATCTTATATATTCAATCCCTCCACATCGTAAAGTACGTCCATTCGAATATATACAACCTTAGCGACGTACATACAACACTCCTCCCCACAAACAACCAAAAAGCAAGCACCGACAGCCACCGCATAAATCATAATTCATCATTCATATAAGGCGCAAAGCCCAATACCTGCTACCATCTCCCCTCTCCCACAAATGTCATACCGTTTGCGACAACCAAGTCCAATCGCCTATCACGTCAACATCCATATCCTCCAGCGTGAACGGGCTGACATCCCCATACGCCGGAGTGGCATCTGTGGCCCAGGCGCCGCTGGCCATCGACATCGGCATGGACATCGACATCGACATGGACATCGAGACGGACAGGGGAGTTTCGGCGAGCGAGCCGAGCGGAGAGGACGCAAGCGACGCGCAGGAGAGAGGGACATAGGAGTCCGAGGGAGCGAGAGAAGCACCACCACCACCCATGGCGGTCGTCATCGGCACATCTCTCAAGGCTGGATCAACCTGTTGGGAGTACTGTAGATCCTCCAACTTGAGACCCGGAACGGAATTCGACCTCTGGCCTGGAAGCGCGCCAGACTCCGGCACCAAGGACGAGGAAGCAGATGACACCGACGACACCGACGAGGGAGCCGGACGCGGCGCAATGGGGATAAAGGCGGCGGGAGCACGAGTAGAAGAGGGCCGTCTGCCCGGAACTCTACTGATCTGGGGATCGGGAAAAAAGGACACAAAGAAAGCCATCATCAGCACAACAATGGTTTTCAAACAGTGTATGTATGGAGGTTCTTATCGGGCGGGCAGGAGATGCAGGAGGATGCGGTGGTGCACATCTACTTTTGAAGAAGATTTGGCCTCGGACTCGCGACGGAGCTTGGTGTGCTCGTCGGGAGTCGGGCAGGGAGTGTGATGACAGACAGAGCAGGTCGAGAAGGGACGGCCTTTTCTGTTGATGCGGACTAATGATCGATCTGTGGATGGGAGATGGTTAGTGAGATCCTGAGGGCAGAAGAGGAGGCCAACGAAACAAGGGATGCCGACCATGATGTTTACACGTTGTCACACGGTGGCCGCGGACACACGCTTCGCAAGCCCACTTTTCGCCGTCGATGAGCATACCTTGTCGCGACAGGATAACGAGGAAATAAGATGCACGAACAGGATCGAGGGAGAGCAGGATTTATACTCGAGGAGGTACGAGGCACCGCCACACGGGACGAGGTCAGTGGCTTTCACTTTCCATGCGGCATTTTCCCTCGGTTACATTTTTTTTTTCTTCAGGACGGTTTGAAATTAAGCGAGACTAAGGGAGGAGATGGATGGCAAATGCCTCATAGATTGGGAGTAAATGGCTGCCTACTAGTCCGGGGGTGGATCCTCGTCCCTGAGTGAGATCGACTGACGGAGTAACCAGAGTGAGAAAGAGGAAGGAGAAGAGGGAATGAAGGGAGCTTAGGCCAACCTGTGGCTGAGGCGGTGAGCTTATCTGTTTTTTCTTCCTTTCCTTTTCCTTGCTTTTTTGGGGGGGATTTCTTTTCTTGTTCGCATCCTCTAAGTAGGGTCATGTTATTGCCCTGCTCATTCCCGGGAGAACTGAACACAAAACACCAGACTAAACCACCGCACAGAAAATAACAAAATGAAAGCTGAACGCTTCCCCTCCAAAATACCCTGAAGCTAAGCAATAAGCAGCTCACTAACTCCCGCGCGCCCTCTCGTGGCTGTGCATAGCCAGATCGCAAAATGCGGGATTTTCAATTTCCAGTCCTTTTCATGTGGCCATGATGTCAAGTTAGACCAGACCAGCACTCGGAGAATTCAATCAGTCATCTTAGCTGACCATCATCTGCCACTTCATTTGCCCCCAGCATCATCGCTGTCCATGGCTCTGCGACATCGTTTTTGTGTCGACCAGCTTTCGATGGTTCCGTCGGGCCTTGACCAGTGACAGTGAGGAATCGCGATCGACGGACCCACGATGAGTTTATTTTTTCTTAAAAAGAAGGTCGCCGTTCGAACGCTCTGGTTGACGCGCAATTCCTCTGCTCCTGGTCCGGTCGGTCTGGTCAGTCTAGTCGGTCCCGGTTCCTGTGTTCGTGCTACCATGCTTGATTAACCCTGGGTTATGGGAATAGGCAGACACGCGAGATGGAGCTGTGGAACCTTTTGGAGAGGTATGATTCATTGTGGAATCAATCTTGTTCCTGTCTTTTCTTCCTTTGGGAATCAATGGTTGACAATAAACTGACAGACCGATAGAGATCGACAACCAATACATCATCTTCAAGACCACTGATCCTGGACCAAGCAGCCCTAGGGAGACATGGATAGAAAGAAGACCATCCCGATCGCCCGGTTCGGCCCCTGGTCATTACAGAGCATGATTTGCAACTATTCCTACTAATGCCTGCCTACCATCGATGCCTAGGTAGTTATCAACCCATCCAAAGAACTGAATCATGAGTCCGATCAGAGCAAAACAACCCGATCATCCGACCCACGGTTTCAATCCCCCTTTCACCCAACGAAAATCCCCAAATTAGTTAAGGCGGCACATAAACTCGGTATGTTTCTGCATACCGCGCCACATGCCTCCCGACCATCAGCGAACTTTACCCTAAAGCCAAGCTCCTCACCAAGAAGCTTGGCTGAGCTTGGTATGGAATGACGTGACGTGTCGGGCTTGGTTTGCCTCCTGGACCTGGTTTTTGGGTCTTGTCCCTTGCTCCGTTCCCTTGGTCCTTCCTGGTTCGTGGTTCGTGGTGCGTCACGGGTTACTTGAGTTGATTGCCCCTGTGTCTGCCCCTGTCCATGCAAGCTCTGAACTTAATCATGTCTTATCGGCTTGAGTTGGCTTGAATTTAGGTACGGTTGCACAGCACCCGTAGGTATGTTGCTGCCTGGGTTAGGATGAAATCTAAGTAGGGTCTAGCTAGATGTACGGCGTAGTTTGAGTCCCACTAATCGAATATCCCATGGAATAAGGGCGGAGAATTAATACCCTTGATACATTAGTCCTTCATTTTCGATTCCAAATCTTAGATTTCTTTAGCCCTACTTCCAGCGCTAAGATCAAACCACTGATTCAATCTCAACATAACCCAATCTGAAGTCCTCAACAAACCACTGCACCTCACCTCTCTTCCCTCGATACAGACACTGGCGGGAGCTCCTGATCCGACTCAGCAATCCTCTGGCACGTCTGGCTTGCCTGACTCTTCACACTCTCTGTCCGGACCTTTCGTTTTCGCATTAATCTCCCTGGCGAAGAAAATATAGAATGAAAGCGCGGGCGCATGTCCAGCTTAGAGAAAAACAAAAAGACACCATGCAGCAAGAGCCTGATGCGCGATAAGCCTTGACTCAGACCCTTTTTCTGAAAAAGTCTTGGCATGGATGGCAGACGCGCGACGATGATGCCAGCAGCCAACTCGATCATGGAACATAGCCCAGAGGTGAACCAATAATAGGAGACATTATTGCTGTCGGCGTATTGGATGCCGTAGAAGAGACGGAGGATGGATGCTGTACAGGCCCTGGGAACCATTTAGTACACAAAAAAGGTCAATCCCGATATTTTGTCTGTTAAGATTAGTCAAAGGAAAGGGAGAACATACAAGATCCCAACAAAAAACACCGCCGAAACATTCACCTTCTCCAGCCACGACATATGAAGTCTCCAGATACGCAGCTGCGGCAAGATCAGCATGATGAAATCCGACGCCGAGTTAACAGACGCAGTGATCAGATCCAGCCGAATCATGTCCAAGCAAGAGCCTTCTTCCATCCACAGCGTCCAGATTCGTTCTCTGGGTTGACAGGAGTACAACTCTAGGAAGAAACCGGTGATGTAGAAGATCATATTCGCGACAATCAGAGCCAGACAGATGCCGTAAAACCAGTTAGGCTGACGGATCGGGACAAACACTTCGATGATCTGGAGAAGAATGGAGCTTTTGATGAACATCATGCACCAGCCGTAGGTAATCGCCGCGATGTGGATGTACTGTGCAAGCACGGTCGGTCTTAGCTATATCTACATTCGCTAGGGCGAGAAGGAAGACGCACGTAGAGCAATACGGAAAAGTCCTAGAGTGTTAGATTCCACTGGTCGACTCCAGGGGCTTCTTCGACGAAGAGCCAACAGATGGAAAGATAGGACATGAAGATCGCCTGGGGAGTCAGTATGAGCTAGACTGTCTGGGAATATACACCCCATACCCATGCGAGAATGATCGCATCTAACCCTGTCAGTGGCAGTCAAAGGGAATGTCAGGGCGACTTACAATCCGACAGACTGACCTTCCGAATCAACGGTTTCTTGATATACATGCGAGCTAGAACCAACGACGAACAGACAATCCATAATGTGACGATGATAGCGCGAGTAATAGTCCCATGGTTGGGCGGATTGTCCAAGTTGGGTTGTACTCCTGGCGGGGGCGTTGCGGCAGGACTATGCAGGATGCTATCATTTGCACTTCTGGACGCCATAATATGGGGAGAGAGTGTGTATTTGATATCGAGACAGGGTAGCAGTCACATAGTCTAATCTATAAACTGAGGGCTCTGGCACGTTCTGCTACCCTTAGAGAAAGCACCAGGAATGCGGCTCTGAAGCTCAGCATACCGTAGTTCCACATGCTGGATTTTGGAATGTAGAAGGCTCTGTGGAACTGCCCGCTCACGATCGATGACGAGGCAGCAAGACTTCATGTAGCGCGTGTGCGACTCGAGTCAGGAAAATAAGCGGAATAGGCCCTCAAGTTTCCAGAGCTTCTACAGATTACGCTGCCCGGCATCCCTACCTGGCATCCAACATTCTTCACGTGGATCGGAATGTAGATGGCTGGACAACGTTCCATAGTATTCTGCGATCGTTCCCCAAATGCTTGTCTTACTAAAGATTAAAATTCCTTTGAGATGGATATTTTTAGCAGTTATTGTTTTTTTAGGTAGTCACACTGATGTCAATCTTATAACAGGAGCGTACGGTCCTTGATAATATACTCCATATTCTTGCTCATGGCCTTTTGTAACTAGGAGATTACTGTTCCCTTGATGCCGCGAAGGACTACTACACCGATTTCATGCAGGGAACTTTTCGCGGTTGGCAGAGCGTGCCTGCAAGTGTGGCCATGATCTGGACGGGGATCATAGGTTATTCATACGACTCCCGGCCACATATTGGTCAAGTACCTGGGAAAAGTGGTGAATTTATTCTTGCTGGGTCCAATGGCCACGGCATGCCAGTTATCTGGCTGGCGGCGAAGGAATTGGCAAAGATGGTTGTCGACGACGTTTCATTTGAGGCTGCCATTCCTCGCCTGTTCAAAATGACACAAACTCGCATAGACCAGAAACGGCATGGAACGAAGATAGATGGTGATATCCTGGGTTTTGGGAAACTGGGCAGTACAAAGCTTTAGATGGCGATTCAGTTGCACTCTTTATGTTGTCTTTTTATCGGGTGCGCGTAACATATGAAGCGATCCCCTTGCCCTTTGATAAGACTATGAATGGCTGCAAATATGTGTTTAAGGGAAAGTATGATACGCAATCAGACTTCCATCATCGACTGTATTATACCATTGATCTCGAAACAGTCGGGACTTTGCCGATGTCCCGCCTACGACGATACTGCCATCCGGGCGAGGAATCAGGTAGGACAACGCTCCGTCCTGCTTTCTGATGATGTATGAATTGTGAACCCTCAGGGCCATATCGGGCTCTAGCACGGCGATTCGGCAACGTATGTTCTTGCAGGGAATGATGTTCTTGTGGTATTCTGGGAGGGTACTCGCAACGTAGGCGTTGCTTGCGTGAATCACTTTTGACGCACTGATGTAAGTAGGAGTTAAAAAGAGGCTCAGGGGAGACTGTTTTGCTTCTCTTTAGAATCGTCAATGATGGAGTGTTTACCCGGGAGCTGATCACTGACAAAATGATCTACGGCACGTTCATGGACTGTCTCTGCCTCGTATCGTTCGTCTGTGTGATCTACGCTTAGAGATCTGGCACCGCAGACATGGCCATGACTGCAACGAGGGATGGAACACTAGCTACGACGTGGCATTCGGGGTCACAAGAATACCTTCAAGGATATTTTTCATAAGATTTACAACTGTCTAAGAGAGGCCAGACATTTTACAAAGCTCAAATGAAGACGGTGAATAAGATATACTCAGCCAGGAAAGCCCCAAAAAGATTTGGTGCATAGTCCTGATCAACTCTGATGATTAAACACACCTAGGAATCGAAAAAGATTGGGAAAGAAGATTGAAGTGCAACCAGTGCTCATATGCAAAAATAATATAATAAAGTAAAGCTCTATATCTATTAAAGCAACCAAAAAGATAAAATCAAATGCCCAGGCAGGTCCGGGTCTCCAGGGTGAAGTAAAAGTCATTAAAACCAATCATCAATAACCAGTAAACACAGTCGCCATGCGAAGAGACAGATAGACAAAAAAATTCCAGATGTGGTGGCGGAGTGGTATCAATCTAAGACTGTGCATGAGCGGATGAGACAGGACAAATAAGAAGAATGATAAAAAGAAAGAAAATTCGTGGAAAGTCGAAATGTCAAATTTCAAGATTCAATGGGGAGAAAGGCGAAGGGAAGAATGGAAGGAAGGATAGAAGTATGTGTGTAAGGAGGGAAAGAAGGATCATCATAAGGAGTGGTGAGGAACTCAGGTAAGGTAGTGTCAAGGAGTGTCAAGAAGTGCGAATGGAAGATGGCATAAAAGACATCACATCTCCCGTACTATGAGGCTAGATCATCCCCGGAACTTCAACCCTCCGGTTCTGCCACCTCGGTTTATAGAATTCATCTTTGGCCGGTATTTCCGGCCGATCCCATTCGGAATCGCTCTCGTACGGCGACGGACACCCGAACTTGTCCTCCGTGCGAGCCGGCGACGTAGTCGCTGACCGACCAGCCTGTCTCATGCGCATAAATTCCTGCGAGTCGGCGCTGCGGATGGGATACATCGTTCCGATGCCGACAGACTCCCGAGCCATGAACTGTAGCTGTTTGATGTCGTCGCGGAGACTCGAGACTTCGCCCTCGAGGTTCCGTCGGGCGGTCTGTTCGCGACGCAGCAGCATGACCAGAGCGCTGTATTGCTCGATGGAGATGGAGTTGGTGTCGCTAAGGGAGGTGGAGGATGGGGGCTGCAGCGTTCGCGAGCGGTGCACATTTGCGCTGGTGCTAGTTGTGTTCATGGTGCCAGGACGGATTGTACCCGTACTGACGGGGCGGTCGGATTGCTGATTAGAGTGGGACGTGTCCGGGGGAGAACGCGCCGTGGATTTCTTGCGATTGTGTCGACGGTCGGCTGTCGTCGGTTCGGGTTTCTTCGCCGGGACTGGAGTCGCTGCGGGCGAGGATGTACTACTCTGGTTCGTTTGCATGCGCGCAATGGCAAACTCCAGATCGATCAGTTTTATTTCCAGGGTGGCTAGCCGCTGTTCCATGGACACATTTTCGCTGTCTTGCATGGCGTTGACTAGAGTACCCGCGTTGGGCGCGATACTTTCGGCTTCCACTTGGACGTTGGTTTCGGCTTCGGTCACCTCGTCGTACATGGAGGGGTCGGTAGACGGCTTTGGCAGGCTGGTCACTGTAGCCCTCGTCGGGGGCCGGATGGATATCTCGCTGTCCGACACGTGAGTGTACGCCGTCGACCCAACGTACGATTCGATGCTCCGCCGTCTCCACTGAATCGGCGACATGCGATGGTCCCGGGCCATGCTGCGCAGTTGTCCCGCGCTCCTCGACCGGCGTTTTCGTCGTCGATCGTCCAGCGAGTCGGGATTCGGGTGTAGGGAGTTTTTACGGCTGCGATTGCCCTCCGGTAGACCGGAGACCACGTCATCCAGCGCATCGCGGGACTCGTCGTCGGAGAAGATCAAACTGGGCAGGGTCGCTCGGCGTTGTCGCGGCGGCCGGATCTCCAATTTCGCTAGGGCATCGTTCAGCGTCATGGGACCTCCGTTGCCCATCTCCTTCTGCGCCAATCCGCCGCTGCGTTTTGAATTTAAGGAATTGGGCATGGAGTAGGACGGATCGCCCGCCATCCCATTGACCTGACTCGGATGTGACGAGTTGGCGCTGCTGAAGTTGTAATCGGAATCGAACCCGTCGTGTTGACTGCCTCGCTTGCGAGTGAAGATCTTCTTCATCACCGTCCGTAACGTGCTCCCCGTGCGCCGATGCGAGCCGGGTCCGCCGCGGCCCATCAGGCCGGAGAACGAATCTGCGGCGCCGTATCCCAACGTGGCAGCAGCGCGATTGCTTATGACGATAGAAGATTCGGATCCGCGAAGTTGACGACGCGATCTGGCCGTGACCAGCTGCTTGGTGCTCATGGGGGGTAGAGCGGTGTCGTCCATCTCGGCATGGCGGGGAACGGAGCCGGGACTGACGGACATGATGGCGATCGATCAAGAGAGCGGGCACATGCGGTATTAGATCAGATTGTAAATTAAGGGAATAAAGAGCGACTGGTATGCGCGATCGAGAGGAAAGAGAGGAAGGAATCGATCGGGAGGGGTGGGTGGGTCGAGATATACGAGGACAAAGCAAGTGACGGGTTGTCGTCGTATAGTAAGGCTGTCCTCTGATCCAATCTATCTCGAATCGAACGATCGGAAAAATATCTTCGACCAGTCAGCGAAATCCCCTGGCCAAAAAAAAAAAAAAAACCCCCAAAAAAATCCCTGCAAGAGAATAAAATAAAATCAAAATAAAACAAGACAACAAACGTGGCTGACCTTGGCTTAAAGGTTGAAAAAGGCCGAGAAAGAGAGAAGGCTCGCAGGTAAGCGAAAAGAAGGAAAGGCTGATTAGTAGCCGATGAGCAGACGAGAGAGCTCGAGCATGGCATATAATTAAAGAGAGACAGAGAGGATCAAACGAGGGACATGGTTTGTCGGCGGACAGACCCAAAAGAATGAACGAAAACAAAGTGAAACCGGAGCCTGAGGAGAGATCCAGGGAACGGGGGAGAGAGGCAGAGTCTAAGAGAGTGAGGGAAGCTCCACCGGGAACAAGCAGAAAGGCAATGAGTGGGCTTCAAACATGGAGTCGAGACATGGCGACCAACCGTCGGCGGGGATTACTGCAGCTAGTGAGCGTCGAGTCAGTAAACTAGTTTCCCGGATCGGAGGAAGGAAGAGAGAGGAAGCCGGACAGGGAGAGAGAGAGAAAGAGAGAGGAAAAGAGGATGAAGTCGGGCGAAGTGGGTCGGACTGGCCGGGAGTCCATGCGGCTTTCGTGTTTCAGGGGGTTCTTCCTCTGTCCTTGTCCTCTGTTCTCCTCTGTGCTCTTCAGTCTCAGAAAGGCAAGACTGTCGGTGTCGCCGTCATGCAGTCAAGATCCGAATCCTCCGTAATCAATCAATCGAGTCAATCTACACAATAAATCAGATCTTCTAGAAGACCCGGCTTGGCCTTCAACAGACGAGATCATCAATACTGCCGGCTGATGCTCGGCCCCCAAAGAATCTCTGCTTCCAGAATGATTCCAAATCTTCCTTCCGATCGACTGACGCAATGAATATCATATCGATTCTGCCTCGTCCCTTCGACTGGAATCCTCCGTTGGTCGGTTACTCTCACAGACAGTGAGAACCACAGTTAGTGAAAAGACAAGATGAACAACTCACTCAGGATGAATATCCCCGTCATACGATGCCCCCGAACCCTCCAGTCAGACGCGACCGCCTGTCATCGACCGGATGAATTAAAATTGGACATGGTTCTTCCCTGTCCAGGCGTTCGACCCCCAAATCTTGCTTCAGCGACCGCGCAGCTGCCCTCCTGATTCGACCGCGCCGAAGCTTGCAGATTCTGAGACGCGCCAAGTGGCCCCCATTTTTTGGCTCCTGCTCCACATGGCAGCTGCATTTGGGTTTTGGCCTTTTTGGCCTTTTGGTTTTGGGTGGGCGTGCGTCGATGCGGCTTCATCTGACAGAATCCTGGACCGTAGACAGGCAGTCGGAGTATGGAGTAAATGGACCTGCTTACGCTGTGCTTTGTTTTGCGCCCCATACTAAAGAGTTAGTCCATTAGTACGGAGTACGGGGACGAGAGGCTCTTGGGGATGAGGCTGTTCGTATGCACTCACCGCTAGAATCATCCTCATAATAAAAGTGCCTGCCTTGCATCCCGTCAGCAATGGACCAAAGACATCCTCGCGACGAGCATAAAACATGAGCACAACCTGAGCACATTTTCCTTTTTACTCTAAACTCTTCTCCGTCCTTGACGTCAGGAGTCGTCTCGGTCTCCACCTAACCTCGCTAGTTGCTGCTGAAACCGCCAATCGTTTTTCTATTAATATTTCCCCCTCTCTCGCCCAGTCTACCTTCGGAAAAGTACACCGTAGAGTTGAGGAGAAAGCGTCTCGAATGTCGACTCGGTGGGGAACGGCATCACCGTCATCGTCATGACTTGCAGCTTTAAAGGATCGACTATCCTTCTACACAGTCTAGTCTCCTGTCTACACGATGCGCGCGTGAGTTGTTCAAAGCCAATGCAACCATGCATGCCCATGGACCGTTCGATGTCGTTCCATTCCTTCGACCACGTCGGCCTCATCAAGTTCCACTATACAGTAGCATGTCAGAAAGCATCCCTCGGTGCAAGGTTGCAAACGCTCAGACCTACACCGCAGACACCCTGACGATCGGTATCCTATTTGGACCGCTCACCGGGCAGGCAATCCCATCCCAAATTATCAGGCCGTGCGAGGGTGAGAAAAGTGAATGCCACCTAGGACGTGTATCAGATTTGGATTTCCGAAAAGACCTTCCTCTCCATGTCCTACCCATTGTTCTCTTCTACTTCTCTGTCTCTGCAATCGCCGATCTTCCTCGTTTGGGTGATGGAGCCACGGCTCTGCCCCATAGTCAATCCAATGGACTCAATTAGTCTGTGTGTCAGGTCGACGAGAGTTCTATCTTTGCCGTGATCGTCTAAAGTCTATGATTGACTTGCCGAGTTATCTCCTCCCTCCTTCGGGAGTGGGAACGGGACTTCGCAGACTCAAAATTAGGTCTGTCTTAAATCTTTCGTCTGCCCTTACTCATGGCATGGGTATAGTTACGGAGTTCTGGTTATAGTAACTCGCCGGCGTCCGGGTACCGTAGATCCGCATGTTCCTCTAAGAATCCCATCCAGCGTTTGAGAAAGCCGCTGCCTCTGTGGGGAAAATCATGAGTTCAGCAATTCACGTCATCGTCCCACCTCGTATCTCCTTCCGAGGCTGTGGATCCATGCGTAAAGACGCGGGATGTCTCCCCATGCACCCTCAGCCTGGAAGGGAAGAGGGGAGGGGGAAAGGAAATGGGTACTCACTTGCTGATGGTCTCTGAATCACCACAGATACACAGATGTCGTTTCGGGCGGGTCATAGCCACTGCACAAAATACAGATTAGTTTAGAATCAGGTGGGATCAGATCCCGACCACCCATGCAGGGAGGACATACCGTTCAGCCGTCGTCGCTCGCCTAAAAATCCGACCTCGTGCTCCTCGTTGCTCCGAACGAGGCTGACCACCACGGCCTCCTTCTCGCGACCCTGGAATCCGTCGACACTTCCCAGTTCCAAACCGGGGTATTTCTCCCGCAGCATCTGCGACAGAACCGACAATTGGCCATTGTACGGCGTGATCACCGCGATGTCCTCGGCTTTCACCCCTGATTGCACGAGATTATCCACGTGCTTGGCCACCACCAAGGCCTCCATCTCGTTGCTTTTGCTCTCCCCGAGCAGTGCTTCCTTCTGACCTACTTCCTTGTCTTCTGCCTTCTCGGGGAAATCCCCGCCTTGCGTGTCCCAGAAGACTACGGGTTCCTTGGTGTCGTCGGTTTCCTCCACGTCGTACGGCAGATCTTTTAATAGTCTCGCTTTCACCGCGTCGCCAGCCATCAGTTTTGATTCGTAGAGCTCGTCGGACGGGAATCGCATGATCGACTCGTGCATGCGATACTGCGTCGTGAGCATCCGTTTGATGCCGGGTCCATGCATCGACAGTAATCGGTCAAACAGGGTGGTCTCGAGTGAAACCCGGCCAATCCCCGCCTTGTCCTTGTCGGCCGGATCCTCCCCGGCGGCCCCTTGCGTCTTGGTCTTCTGGGGGGTAGATTTCACCGTAGGGGGCAGCTGCAGATGATCACCGGCGAGAACCACCTTGGACGCGGACAGCAGCGAGATCCAGCATTGCGCTTCCAGCGCCTGACTCGCCTCGTCGATGATCACCACGTCGAATTTTTGGTTCTTGAGCTGATGGCCGCCCGCCCCGTGCAGTGTGGCCAGCACCACATTGCTCTCTCCCACGAGGTTGTCCACACACTTTGCCTCCCGGTCGCGGAACTCCCGCCGTAGTTCCTTGAGGTCTTGAAAAATTTGCCGCTTTTCCCGGCCGAACCGCGTCTTCCGGATACTGGCCACCTTCTGGTCAATATCCTTACGGACATCGCGCACGATGGAGCCTGCGTCCGATGTATGGGTCAGGACCTCCAGCGAGTGATCCAGAACCGACGGTAGCAAACGCGCTGGATGGCCGATGCGCACCACAGGCACTTTCTTGGGTGCCAACCGTTCCACAATATTATCCACCGATATATTCGACGGTCCGCACACCAGCACGCGGAGCTTCCGCTGGACCATTTGGAGAATCAGTTCGATCAGCGTATGCGTCTTTCCGGTCCCCGGCGGGCCGTGGATCAGCGCGATGTCTCGGGAAGCCAGACCGAACCGGATGGCTTCTTTTTGTGAATCGTTCAAAGTTGGGTCGAGGAAGTCTACGGGCCCAATAGCTTCGTAGTCGGGCTGCAGCGGCGTCGCATGCCCAAAGGCAACTCGCATGAAATGCGTATGGTCGGATTCTGTCATTTTGGCCATCTTCTCCATCGTCATCTTCATCCTACGTCGAGTTAGCCAAATCCAGCAGATTTCAGAAGAGAGATGGCAGCCACCTACCGTCGATGTGTCACATCATTTGCAAGTTTGATGCTGCAACCCGTTAGCCCACCTCAGCCCAGCATCTATCCGAGACACCCAACTCGACCGTCGACCAGCCCAAGCAGCAAACATAGGACACAGGAAAGTGAGGGAGAAAACATACAACCAAAGCTTCTTTCCCCACAGCTCCTCAATCGCCTCATCATCCTCCTTCGACCGTCCCCCACCCCCCACCTGCCCAAACGCAACCCAAATACTCCTCTCCCCAACTCTCGTCACCACACCTTCCGGTGCTCCTTTCTCCTTCCCCGCCGCTTTATCCTTCCCTGCTCCTCCTCCCCCTTTCTTCCCACCTGTAGGCCCCGACCCAATCTCATTAACCCTCACCACATCCCCCACCCTAATCCCATGCGCTCCTAACTTCGGCTCCCCGCCATCTCCCTTGTCACCATCACCCCCCTTCTGCGTAATCGCCGCGTCAGCACCGAACTCGCCGACCATGCGCCCGCCCGTTCCAATGCGACATTGCGAGAGGAGAAGTCCCGTCAGCGCGTAGCCAGTTGCTTGTAAGGTTCGGCGCGTAGACGGAGACACGGAAGCGGCGGTGGTGGCGAGCGAGGAGGAGGAGATTTCGACGTTGTGTTCGTCTAACAGGAGGGATTGTTGGGTGAGGGCGAAGGCGGGGATCGGGATGGGGGTCGGGTTTGGGTTTGGGGGTGGCATTCTGCAGGCCAGTTGGGGCGGTTGATCAGTTAATGTGATCCGGTGGTTGTAGTTGCAGATTGAGGGAATGGGAAAATAGCCGAGATATCGTAAGCTGAGTGGGATTGTTGATGATGTTGTGTCTGTCAGGTGTGTATGTTGGCTGCAGAAAGAAAAGGCGGGGAGAAGAGAGAAGAGCTGCAGCGCTAAAGCTTCTCCGGGGTTAAGGAGTTCATTATCTCCGCCTAGGCTAGATGATGACGTTGGCTTAGCCATGGTCTATAACTACAAGAGGCTTGTAACTATACCTATGCTTTATATTAAATTATGATCTCTTGGGGGTTCCCATATGATAAAATACTGCCTGTATCTATTTTCTAGTGACTCTCGTGTAGCCCTACAATAAATGGGAGCCAAAATAGACAGGGACCCGCGCGCATTCAAAATACTTCATAGTCCATAGGGGTATACGAAAATCATCGCTGCCATCACCACCACAGGTCGATTAATCCTAGCATCTTTCTGCTACGGCTGACACCCATGCCTGGCGCTGGCCTGCCGGGCAACCACATCGAATGGTCGCCCATCAAGGCTCCTACCAGCCAAGGGTTCATTGATTGTGATGGAGAAATTATAGGAGAGGCAACCGCGGGATTTACCCATGACCCTTTGTTATAAACGTAGAAACGGAATCGATTTTGGACGTTTCTTCGGGGTCACCGGGATAGAGGCCACTGGGCTACCCAGCCACCCGTAATTTCGTCGCTATTAGTTAACTAACTAGTCTATAAACGCGCCCTAATCCATAGGGTCATACTAGCCCCGTGTGATATTGGATCGCTAGAGAACGGTATAGAATAGTGACAAATAATGGCTTTTTAGCTGCCTTCCATGCAGTGTCTGACCTAGCCTCCGGACAGTCTGGCCTCGAGTCTCGAGGAGACGTGGATGAGGATGAAACAATTGCTTTCGGGGAAGGGTCATATGCGTGGTTGAGCTAGGCATAGGCATAAGCACTGAGATTCTTTGGCTCTGGTTTATTCTTTATGTTCTTCTGTCCTACTTTCACATCTTTCCGTCCCTCGCCGCCCACTTCCAGCGGCCAATTGGTTTGGATGGCTCTCAGTGAATAACCAGTCTACAGTATGGTTACCTAGCGCTGCTCTTATCCCCTACCAACTGAAGGACCTATCCATCACACTCTTCAAGTAGGTGAGATGACTTACAGGGACAGTCCTTTATTCTACCTACTTCTTCAACTATCCAAGACAACTCTTGTCTGACAACTATATTCGTGCACTTTGGTATCTGAGCTTGGGATCATATTTCTAGTATCACTTAATACTGAGCATTCCTCAATCAAACCTCACCCCAATGTCTGTATAGAAGAGGGGCCGTCCTCAGGTGAATCCCAACCTTCGGATAAGAATTATGGATCCAACAACTACGAACCGAAACTTCCTTCGTCCCAGTTTGAACAACTCAGCTGGTACATCTACTTCCAAGAGTTCAAATCTGAGATTCATCCAAAGTCTCAAGACAGTCCACCAGAGGCGACAAGACATCGAGTATAGGAATAAAGTTCGTCATGAATGCATGTGAACAAAATAAAAGGAAGCAGTACATAGATGCCCAACGCCCCGCCAAGAACTGAAGAAAAGACACAGTCCCTCGCATTTAGACATCAGCTCGCCAGCCAGCATTTGCCTAGTTGAAGACTTGACGACGAAAGCAAAGCTGCTTGCTGCACGTTGGTAGTCGGAGGATAATGATGGAATACCGACTCTATCGAGGGACTGCGTGGGCGTACCCAGGACTACGATGCAGTCATGACCCACCCGCAGGCGGTTCGCTACGTCGCCAACTTTATGCAACGAGCAGGCCTCCTTCAGCAGTTCTGCGTCGCCACGTTTGGTGACGAAGAAGATGAGGAGGCTCCGTAACCCAGCACTCTCTTAGAGGGACTTGATCTAAACGAGGACGACGGTAGAGAGGAACGATAGGAGCTGGCTACGTCTCATTTTGATTAATTGATTGATTAATTAATTACAGAAAGTAAGGCAGTGGTAAATGCCGAACGCCAGGCTAAAATTTGAAGAAAAGATAAGAGAATGAGAGAGAGGAAAGAAAAGAAAAGACATATTCCCTCCCATTTGCACATCAACCAACCCCCCGTCTAGCGAAATGCCGCCTGAGTCCGATAATGTCTCCGGCCAATGAATGGCAAGCTGCTTGCCTTCTCGCGCCTATGGGCAAGGGGCCCCAACACGGCAAACTCAGCCTGCATCTCGAATATACTATCGTCGGCCAAAAATACGCGGAAATCGCGCAACGGTCGAACATCTTCAAAGGCCTTGACCAGCTTCCGCAAATAGCGATTGCGGCTCTGCACTATGCTAAGGTCACCAGTCTTCGTACCGAGATCAATGATAGTGATCGAGAGGTAGGGAATGGAGAAATGTTCGCGGATAAAGCGACGCAGAACGCCCCAGGAAGCGAGCAAGGATTCTTCGGGCCGATGTCCGCCTTTGAGCCGGCCGCGATGCAGCGCCGGGAATTTGAATGTCAGGTGGCGAATGAGTCTGAATGTTGAATCAGAGATAGTGTGGAAGAAACGCATCATGAATTCTGGGTCTTCCTCCACAAATGCGAACACATTTTTGGAGTAAAAGATGCGACTTGCGTCATGGTAGAAGCCTCTGCTGGCAAGGAAGTAGGGCAAAGGAGAGGTGAAGCAGCTACAAGTTGACGAGTATGACGTCTGACGCGCATGGCAGAAGCACATTGTTTGTTGCATAGGCGAGCAGGTCCCGCAGCAGGTAAGAGGATAAACGGGGATTCGTGGGCGCTTGCGCTCTTGAAGGGTGATAACTCCGCTTGACCACTCCGCCGCGGGGATGTAGGGATCGGAGCGATCAATCAGGACATATTCGAGGATCATGTACTGCACCTCTTTAGGAAGACGGTGGAATGGAAACGCAGGCCGAGCCGCTTCCAGGTTGCCGGTCAATCTCCACACAGCCCTCTTGAGTATGGGCCTGATCTCGTCGTCCTGCACGGTGCTGAAATGGATGGCACAGCGCGAGAGCTTTGGAAAAGGCTCTGTTTGGCAAATGAGCCGACGGGCCACATCAACCTCCTTGACCCGACATCTCATACTGAAATTCCGAAGCCCGGTCATTCTCTCGCGAGCGAGCTCACAGAACTCCACCCAGACCCAGAATGCTGTGCGGTGCGCTCCCACCCCGCCAAGTTTCAAATTGCGGTTTTCTCTAGGCCCAAGGTCCAAATGCAGAGATGTCAGGCTCTCGATACCCCACGCCGTTGCCGCGCGAAAGGTTTTGAAATCCGCTTTCGTGGGGAGAAAGGCAGTAAACCTGTTATGTTTGAAAAAGAGAGAACTCAATGCGTCACGCATGCTGTGAGATGCCCCAAGCAGTCCTAAAGGCAGACCTGGGTGGTTGCAGAGACCTTCAACAGTAGTGGTCCAAAGACCACGAGTTTGGCGCATGGGGCTATGACTGCAGTCTTCTGCGCTGGATCGTTTTGTGCGATACTTTTCGAAACTGACGTCGACCACGCAATGCCTCAATAGTCCAGCATACTGAAGGATCTTGATCAGGACGTTTTCGGGGAGATCCAGGAGGGTAAGGCTGGGTCTGGGAGGGGAGGCTATTTGGACCCAAATCTCAGAGTCCGGATTCTCGACAGGAGGCTCCCATTCTTCGAAATCGCCGTAGTCCTGGAGCAGCCCTTCCAACTCTCGGAAGAACGGAGAGAAGGGCGCTTCCTCGTCATCGAGGTAGTCCATGAATGGTCTGGTGTTGGTTCTGTTGTTGGTTCTGTTGTTGACAGGACATCGCGTTAGTTTGGGATACGTAAGACTTTACGCGAGAGGGGTATAGGAGAAAGTGAATGAATGACCTTGGTGAACTTAAGTGAAAAAGCTGATCCAGAATTTCTCGCGTCGTTGGCTATCTCTGAAATACAATGGTTTTATCCGCGCAGACTAAACAGAGGACACTACCTAAAATTGGATGGCAGGAGGGGTGGTAGGTTGGGCGGGGAAGGATGCAAAACACCAGGGACTCGAGAGCGTTGACGTTCGCGCCTTTCTTGACGAGGTACTTGATGATCTCGTGTTTGCCTGTGATGGCGGCGGCTTGGAGAGCGGTGCTGTATAAGCTTGGGCTAGTGGTGTTGACGTTGGGCAAGGAGCCCTTGTATGAGGCGTATTCGATAAGAAAGTGGAGGGGAGGGGGGTTCGTGGCAGTCGAAAGGCAGAAGTCAAGCAAGATGAACAGAAGATGCAAGTCCCGCTAGCGCTAACATTCGCGTCGAGAGTTCCTTATCTTGTGATGCCCATGTGCCTGTGCCTGTGCCTGGGGCATTCAATGACTAGCCTTCTCCTCCTCTCCCTCGATCTTAACCTTGGCCTCGCCATCCACCGCCTTGGGAACACCGCCTGTGTCCTCCTGCTTCTTTTTCTTCGATACCAATCCCTTGATCTCACTCTTGCACAGCTTCATCCCTGCGAGATCGCAGTCACCACATTTGCGCCCTACTGGTAAGCAGACCGTCTGGCCCAGTCCGACTAGCAGCTTGTTGATCTCATGCCATTTGTCCTTTGGTAGCCAGGATTCCAACGCCATACGCGTTTCCTCTGGATTTTTTGTCTTGTGCCAGCCCCAGAGATTGGTGATTCGATGAACGTGAACGTCCACGCCGATGCCTTCATGCTTGCCCCACGCAGCGCTCATGCAAAGGAACGCCATTTTAGGTCCGACTCCCGGGAGCTTCATCAGCTCTGGCGCTGTCGATGGAATGTCCGAATCATACTGATCTCGCAGGATGAGCGCTGCCGCTTTGATATACTTGGTTTTGTTGTTGTGGAAGCCCACGGTGCCGATGAGTTGGTTCAGACGTTCAGGGGCCACAGCCAGGATATTCTCCAGATTCAGAGTACTGTCTTTGGTGGGCTTTTCTATATCCTCCTCCTGCTTGATGACGGGGTCTTCTTGCTTGACTACCTCTGGTGCTTCTCCAAGTTCTGTGTGCAATCGCTGCATCGCTACCGCCGTCACGGTGTCCTTAGTCTGCGACGACAGCATCAGCGCGATCAGGGTTTGAAAACGCTTGTCTCTTGGTGAAGACGCGCGCCAGTATAGCTCCGCGCAGCCCATCGTGTCGACAGGGGCGGTCGGATTCTCCTCCCGCATCTTCTTGACAATGTCATAGATTGTCTCCCAGTTCGACGGCGGCTCGACTGTCTGCGATCCGTCCTCATTTTTAATCTTTCGGGCTGGAACCTTCCGAGCGGTCTTTGCAGTTTTAGGTTTGGGAGATACCGGCTCACTCTTCACCGGCTTCTCGACCTTTCTTTCTGGCACTCGTCTCGTGGAAGACCGGGAGCCGCTTGTCGCCACACTGGCGAGCTTGCTTTTCCGTCGTTTGGCAGGGGGTTCTAGAAGATCCTCCATATCAACGGTAGCCACTGACGAGAGGGACGAGAGATCATCGTCGTTACTGGGTGGATCAGGTTCAGCACTGGCTGTGCCCCCATTATTCGCAAATTCGCGCAGAGCGTTTGCCCCAGAGGCACTGCGCGTTTGGCGCCGTCCAGGGGGGGACAGGGCCTGCAGGACTTTAGCCGTATCTTTAGAAGCTCGCGAAGTGCGCATGGCGGTGGTAATTGTTTAAATATGTGAAAAGTATTCACCAATGGGCCATTAAAGCACGACCTAGTTGCAACGGATGATGGGTAATGCGATTATCTTTCACATGAATGGCCACATGTGAGGTTGCGCTAACGGGCCACGCCAAGCCTGAGACTCCCCGACTGGAGCGCCGCACGGCCCGATCGTTAAGCCTCGGTGCAGACCGTCTCTCTTTCTCCTCTCTCCTCTCTCTACCAGCCATTCGTCTTTGCTTGCGTTCCTCCTTCCTTGCATATATACCCCAGCCTGATTGATTGATAACGCGCTTTTCCCATCATCTTATCTCCTTCCAATCTATAATTCCAGAGCGCACTCCGCACTGTCTACGCATAGTTACTGCACCTGCATACCATCTTACATTCCGACCGCATCACGTACCCGACAACAATGCCCCCCTCATCAACAACGCAACGACTCCTCCGCGAACTGAAGGATTACACAAACTCGCCGAATGAAGCGCTCTTGCATCTCGGCCCCGTCGACGAAGATGATTTACTCCATTGGGAGGCTGTCTTGAAGGGCGTCAATGGAACGCCATACGAAGGTACGATCCCCCTCCTTCACCTACCTACCTTGGCTACATACCTATCATACCCCTCCTCCCTCCCTCCCTTACACAACCCAACCCAACCCAATCGCCACCATCTCGCTTTCACCATCTCTATATCCGCTAACAAAAAAAAAACCAGGAGGCCTCTGGTCCCTCTCGATCCACCTCCCCCCGAACTACCCCCTCTCGCCGCCCAAGATCACATTCACGACGCGCATCTCGCACCCGAATATCTCCTTCACGACCGGCGAGATATGTCTGACCCTGTTAACGACCGAACACTGGAGTCCCGTCTACACGCTCTCCACCACCCTCACGGCCATCCACCAGCTGCTGACGGACCCGCGCCCGGACTCGCCGCTGAACGTGGACGTCGCGGCGCTGCTGCGGGACGGGGATATCCCGGCGTGGGAGAGCGTGGTGCGGTACTGGACGGAAGAGGAGCGATGGACGGATACGAAGGGGAGTGGGAGTTTTGGGGTGGGGGTGCGGTGAGGAGATGCCGATGGAGATATCTAGGTGTTTATCATGATATGTACGCAATTTGACTATAAATATGCTTTTATTTGATGAATCACTCCACTCCACCAGAGGTAATGAGTATATGTTCTACCGAGGGTGTATTCAACCTTTCCATTCTCCTACCAAAAGAGCAGAGAAGATAAGGTATAAGATGCCCTTGTGACTTCAAAAGACGCATCTATGCTCACATATGTTCTACACTACACAGTCTCCCATGTTCTGTGTTCGGAAATGGCCTGCAAACAATATATAAAACCACGACTACATCATAACACATGATTTAAGCAACCCATTAGAAAGAGCAGTGTCTACTTAGTTGCTGAAGCTCCATCCTAAGAATAGCATGAACAACTAAATATACGAACTCACGCAATGATTGAAACAATCCGAATCATCTTAGTGGTTCGACTGTCCTTTACCAGTAGGTAGTAACACAACTCTAACAAACTTATACCAAAGAAAATACCCCACACCAGCATTTCGATCATCTTGACATAGAACCCGAGAAAAGTAAATGTGTTTCTGATCGAAGTTTCCGGTTAAAGCATACCTAGAGACGCAATATATACCATCAACGATAGGAACCCAAACCCTAGAACAAAAAACAGTCTCTAGATTGGTACACGCCGACAACATTCTCTATATCTTTGTGGTTGCGGACGCATCATACAATGTCGTCCACAAATGAAGCAACCGTTCAAGGTCCTGAGCATCCTCTCCCAGTGCATAAGGACGCGACAGGCACTCTTCCAAGTCCCACGCTGGGTTCCACGAATAGGACGTGCCTAGTGGACGTAAACCCCCAGGCTCGCAGAGCAGAGAATGGCGGGTTGCGTTGCGACCATGCGTATACACCGGTGGTCTCGACTCAGTTCCATAAGAATATGCGGCCGGTGAAATGTCGATATGCTGTAAACGGGAGAATGGATGACGCTCGGCCCCTTCGGACGATGAATAGCGGGCCGTTTCGCGACGACCAAGGCAGGGGCAGCAGACTAAGTATAACGCGGAGCAGTAAGAAATGTCGATGGATTCGCAGTCCTTCTCCCCTCCGGAGGTGGATTGCTTTTTGGACTGAACCGACCCGTTCGTTGACGGGGGGTTCGCCCGGGGTGAATGTACTGTCGCGAGAGTGGAGGGGGGGGTCGTCTTTTGTGTGAGAGCTTCTGGGTCTGTCGGAGTCGAGAGCCTTGTGCGGTGTAGAAGTGAAAGGGAGGGATGAATTGAAAGGCTTCAGTGAGGTTAGTCATTATAAGCGGATGCGTAGAAATACCTGAATCGTGACATACTCATTTGTACCGCTTTTGAAATTATATTGGATCGTATGGTCAGCCTGGTGATCCTTATGGTAGACTGCGACGCGTTCGTCGATCAATTCTTTAACGAGTTCTTGCTGGTCCGACTCGTGAATGGCATTGCTGGAGCACAAGTAAGCGGCAGTTACAAACACAGAAAGAGAGAAAAAATGGGTTGGGGGAGGGCAAAGAAGGTAAGTCCAATAATAGAAGTCCAACATAGCCAAAGCCATACGTACCCAGGCTGAACCCTCAACCGAGCATAAATGATGACTTGCATCACCAACTACAAGTCCCGTTTTGACTGCTCCAGTCGAGTTTGTAGCATTTGAAGACGCGAGCCCTTAAAAGAAAAGGCCAACAGACTAAGTTTGTTGATTCGCACCTTGTCGACCATTCTGCCGAGCAATTTGAGGATCTCGGTACACTTGTCGACAACAACTTGGGCGGTTGCGATACCATATTAGTTGGGATCAGCGGCTTTGAGGCTCTGCTTTCCTCCTCGAAGATCTTCCCAACTTCCTCGAGCGTCATGGAGGTGGATCGAATGAAGAAGGATAGCTCTTTAACCTGCTCATTACCAGAGGGACCCTCATAAAGGCTGTACAGGGCTTCCGCAACCTTCAGGCCAAACCATCAAGTTGGATGATAGAGGCGGCAGCGCCAACGGCCTCTATCGTTTATGCTATGATATTGTGAAAATGCGAGGGAAAGTACGTATCTCTGATCTAGTACTTTCCATCGAAGACAGGAAATCTATGGAGCGATAAGGACAGAAAGATTCGGCATGAGAGTGGACGAGGGCCACGATCGGAGGGTGATGGGTAAGGCTGAGATGCAGGTGTCTTGTCCGTAGTTGTAGACACTAATGTAATCTGGAAGGGAGCAGCCTCGTGTTAAATCAACTTGGACTCAGGGGATTTAGATATACGGTCCATAAAAAATAAAACGACAGCTCCGTTGCAGCATGAGAGATTGAAATACATACAAACCTTTCTATGAGGCGGAGGCAAAGAGCTTTGAGTCGGCGGGGCTATATGGAATGACATTGACAACAGCAACACTAAGACACAAAATAACAAGACATGACACTAGCCATTCAGAGAAGCAAAGAGAAAGAATAAAGAGCGGAATACGTACGTATTTACGACAAGTGAAGATAAATGTACTGCAATGTGCATCAATTGATCCAGGGTCTAGACCCCAGACCTTGTATGTATGTAAACTAGATTAAACCAGATAGGCAGGCTAAACTGGACTAAACAGTAGAAACGTAATGTAACATAGAACAGCCTGCATAACAGCAGCATGAGAAAATAAATCAAATCAACCAACTCCGAGCTTTGAGGTGTAATCTCAACCGGGTCAGACCGGACCATTTGTGCGTAAAAAGGAGAGACAGAGACATGATCGTTGGACGCCGCGAAGAATGCATAAGGATCGTAAGTGTGTATAATAGGATACATGAAGTCATCTGGAAAAAGGAAGGACGTGAATGGTAAAAGAAGATGAACGCCGTATGTATGCTAGAATGAATTCAAATAAAAAAGGCGCAATTTTTAGATCGGACAATTCGGTTCAAGGTTGCCGATGGGGAGATGATGTCGAGATAGGGGAGATGATGTCGAGATAGGGGAGATGTCTATAGAGCCATGGCGACCATAGCGGCTCCGCCCATCATGACGAACAGTTCACGACCCAGACCGTTGGTGGAAGCGGCGTTGTCGGTTTGAAGGCCAGGAGCAGGTCCAGTGCCCGTCGCGCCGGCGAGGTTGGTGCGCGTGGGATGCACGACGGTCACGGCGGTGACGGTGCTCTGCTCGCCGTTGGAGAGAGTCGTGGTGCGCTTGTAGGTCGAAGTGTAGGGAGTGGTGTGCGTCTCCGGCGCCGAGGTAGTCTTCTCGTCTTCCTTGGAAGAGGACGAGGTGGTGGTGTGGATGGTAGTGGGAGCTTGCGTGGTCGTCTTCTCTGAGGTCTTCTCTGAGGTCTTCTCCGATGAAGTTGTAGTGGGCTCGGTGTGAGTGGTAGAAGCGGCGGTGGTATGGGTGGTAGGTGCCTCGGTGGTGTGGGTAGTCTCAGCCTTGGTGGAGGTGGGTTCGGCGTGAGTCTCGGTGGTGGAGGGGGCTTTGGCGGTGGTAGAAGGCGCTTCGGCCGTGGTGGTGGGAACGCTGGCCTCGGTCGTAGAAGGCGGTGCCTCCGAATGCGAGCTGGAGGTCTCCGGCGCAGCCTCAGTAGTCTTAGGAGCTTCGGTCGTCGCTTGAGTGGCAGGAGCTTCAGTGGTGGTGACAGCAGGCGCAGCAGTGGTCTTGGGTTCAGACGCCGCTTCGGTGGTGGGCTTGGGCTGCTCGACGGCCGAGGAACCGCCGTCCCGCTTGCCCATCTTCACGATGGGAGAAGTGCTGTGCGCGGCGTGCTCGCTGCGGTACTGATCGAGCAGCTGCATGAACTTGTGGACGGAGTTCTCATCGACGTTGGTGAGAGCCTCGTGGAAAGCCGAGTTGCTAGCGATCACATCCACATGAGGCTGCTGTTCGGCCGTGGGGACGGCGATAGCGGATGACGCGATCGCCGAAGCGATGAGGAGTTGAATGAGGCGATTCTTGACGGCCATTGCGTATGCTGAGTTGTGTGATGTACAGAGAGAGGAAGAAAAAGACGAGTGATTGCCTAAACTCCGATACGAGTCGTACTTTCGGGCGGAAGAGATTGAAGAGGGTGAAGTGGTTTAGTAGCCTTCCGAGGATGAAGAATGAGAGAGTAAGGTGAGACGGAATCGAGACAGTGAATTCCGGGGAGGGAGGCAGGAATAAATACAACGGAGGAAAGAAAAGGCAAGGACGAGACCCGAGAGGAAAAGCAAGCGATAGGGAAATCCGTGCCTTTTTGTCGGTCGCAAATCAAGGACGGATCTTTGCCTAAAGGCTAAAAGCACGAATGGGCGTGGGCCAACTTGGCAGCGGAGTGGAGCCCCGATGGAAATCCGCTAGAAGGTTGGAGGAGATTTTGCGACTAGCAGCCACTATAGATAGACTAGCCCGATAGCATTGGGTTGCACCGTGGTTGCCGGGAAGCACTGCCTGTGTCCCACCAAGGTAAGGACCGTAAGGTGGACGGAGTACGGAGTGGACGAGAGCAGAAAAGGTCCGTCGGTTCTATTTTCTGACAGAACATGACCAGCAGGCAAATTCACTCCGTACAGAAATCTCAATAAATAAATCTGTCAACCGGGATGAAGCCGAGAGAGCCGATACGAAAAGACCCCCGTATTCCGAGGATGACACCACCCTGACCTCAGACAGTCTCACTTCCCCACTTGCACAACCCCGATTTACTGATTTACTGATTTACTGTCTGACCTGTCGTATCGCCTAGCACAGATCCTTCCAGTTCAAGCACAACAATCTTCCGTATGCGCAGGAACATCGGCAGGATTCCCATCTAGGGACCCAGGCCCCTGGTTCCTAGCCACATCCCTGGTCCGTCGAGAGCGCTGCCACGGCGCAGTCCATGCGAGCGCAAAGTTTGCAAACGGCGAGAGGCAAAAGAGTCAAAAAGACAAAAGGAAAGGAATCTGCCCGAAGACTCCGCGTTCCGCATTCGGACAATACCGACCGTCAAGGTTCTGACTCAGCCAGCCAGGTCACGGGACCAGGCTATTCTTGGACGACGGGTGTGGCCGTCGTCGTCCCGGATTGGTCAGGATTCAGTCCCAGGGTCCGTGTTAACCGCATGCGGACTAGCGCAGCAAGGCTTGGCACTAGCGTCCTCGGAAATAGAAATCTTGTCTTGCCCGCAGCAATAAATAGATTCTCACCATCAAGACTCAACAGTTTGTTCGTCGCTCGTCGGGTCGCACAATGTTCATGACGCCATGGATCTCGCTAGGAGTCCAGGGTCTTCTATCCAGTCTCCATCCTCGCATCTGATTGATCGAGAAAGGGCCAAGCTACCTCAATGAAGGATTTCCTTTAGCTAAGACTAAGAGCTAACTAGGAGCTCTCCACCCGATTGTTCTGATTGTTGGTTGCTATTAGTCTTTCGCCTGTTGGATTTGGAGAAGGGATAAGGGACCAGTCACCAGGTTCCGTCCGTCCTCTATTGACTGTGCCCCAGTTTCTATCGCTTCTGACTTCTGATCCATCCCTAGGGCGTCGGGATTTTGCGCCCTGTCTTAGACCTACTACGGATAACGGAAGACTCAACGCTGGGTCGAAAGTTGCTAGCTCCAATGGCTTGTCCGAAAAAAAAAAACTCAATTGTTGTCCCTTGCAAATAGCACCGTCATCTTCTTACAAGCAAGCATTGCCGAGAGACTCTAGGGCATTAAGCTGATGACCTTGGTGTTCTGATATTGAGCGGGGATACAACTGTCGGTATAGAAGTGAGTGTGCAGTACACCGTACAACGAATAATCCATAAGTACATCGTAGAACTAATTATGCACAACATCGCGACCGGTAAAGATCAACACTCTCTCGGCGACAAAACAATATCCCCGGCAGGTGGCTGCGGGCTACCGGTTTACGGGCCGCACAATGTCGATCTATCCTACTGTAGTTCATTACTCGTACGAGGCAGTTAGACGTGGTGTCAAAAATTACAACATCAGATGGAACATAATCACATGAAAAGACAATAGATAGCAAATTGATGTCACGGAATCACGCTCAGAAGGTGTGACACGACGTCAATTCTCTCTCGGAGAGAAATCCTCAAGAGGCAGCCCAAATCACCGACGAAGATCCATCACCGTTACGGCAAATATTCCGTGATGATGATGATGATGACAATGGCATAGACCAAAGCGCCATCACACAATGAACATCATCGTTAAGCTAGTTAATATAGCACCATAAATAACATCTTCGGGTCTAGTCGCGATCAGTACCCAAGTCCGAGTTCCACATGTCGGTTGCACCAAATTTTGGTCCTAGTTGCCTTGGACTAGTAGGTATGAGATCATACTCCTACCCTAACGATCAGGGAAACCAATTATTGACCAATCTATTCACGTCAATTGATGGCCGATCGTTCCTCCATCGAGCCATATCATGCCTAGCTAGTCTACACAAACGACAGAATTAAGAACACTACACGAAACGACAACTGCATAACAAACACCTCGGTCCCCTCGTCTTAACTAATTGTTTGTCCTATCTTCCACACCTAATTGTGCTACCTACTCACAGTATAACTAACCCCAACCCTGCTCCATACCAACAGATTCAACCAGGATCCCCTCCCTCCAAGAACAAGGATATCCCATCTCACAGACCTATACATGTAATAGGTCTTAGGAATAATATTCTGCGACATCCAAGCGCATCTGGCGCCCGTGTCACGGAGTTCGTAAGAATGTCTCTGTTCCTGGATTTTGTGCCACGGAAGCGATGCGTCAGGGGCGGTTAGCTGTAAAGATTGTTGAGCGAGGAACGGCTTGATTATGGCGAGTATGGGAGTTGTAAGTAGGGTGGGATTAGGTGTTGGGACTGTCCTGTCCTGGATCTTTGGAGTTTGGTGGATGGAGAGAAACGCCTTTGTTGGCCGAGAGTAGGATGTGGGAGTAAGTACTAAATAGAATTCTTTTTGGAGGACGGGAAACGTACCCACCCAAGGTACCTGGGTATTCGAAAGATTAGTTACCTACCTAGCCTTCAAACTTAGGTGACTTAGAGACAAAGCCTTGACCGACTCACTGTCTCCTCAAAAAACCCCAGTCTTACATACTACTCTTAATTGAACACAGACAAGTACAATAACACAATTCAGCCATTAAACGATCATAAGTAGGAGCACCACAGGAGGTACACAAAACTTTTTCCACGATGCCTCACTCAACCATCTTATCGTCCCACGCCTTTTTTCTTGCTTTTGTTTATTTCTGCACTTCACACAAAACAAATCAAATCAAATCAAATCAAATTGGAAGATCAATCAAGCCAAAAAAGCAAAACAAGTACCTCCATTGATCTGCACCACTGTCATACTGGACTGGTGGCTCCAATACCACAGTGCGAACATCAAGTGTACCATTCCTATCGAGCACATAAAGATCAGCAATCTGCAGTCCTAGACGACAATGAAAGTTCAGGTAACGTACAGCCCAGCAGCTATTTGGGTGATTAGCCTGTCCGCAGTGGATGTTGGAGACGATCTGAGATGCAGTCAGTTATCTATCAGTTGGGGTGTCGGGATCGAAGAAAGAGCGAGGACATACGTTGCCAGATGTGGACAGACAGCCGTCGTCAACGCGGCAGTCGGTATCTGCAGTGCACTGTTACAGCTGGTTAGTACTTCTACTTGAACTTGCTTGACTCTAAAGTTGTGTTGGGAAGAGAGAGAAAGGAGAAGCATACGGAAATACCCGCGGCACAGCCATGCCAGCGGTATTCGGACACCGCTGGCTGGGGGTCTGGTATGGCTGCGGCGAGAGCTGAGGTGCTCAGACCGAGGGCTGCGATGAGGAGGGTAGTGGTAAAGAGCTGCATAGTGATAGACAATGCGAGACTGTGGTTGAGAAGAGATATAGAGAAGCTATGTGTAGGAACCGGCTGGTAGATCAGTTTGATGATCCGAAATCAGCTCCTGAGGGCGATCAAGACGAGATATTTATACACTGCTTGGTTTCACAATCCATATCAAGTCCGGCCATCGGGGTGAGATGAGATCAACTGTGGCGATTTACGAATCTACCATCTCATTTTCTCCCTTGTGTTGTCTAATACCCCGGGCTCAGACGCAATGCAATGCACTGCAAGGAATTAGCTGTCCAGCCAGATTCCATCGCGGCCTGCGACTTGCGTCCGATATGCAACGGTGATATCTCAACTCCCCCACTATCTCTCATCTTGCATATGCTCTATCATCTATCAGGTCTGGACAGATGCCGTGGTGCTATCTATCTAGATAGTTCCATCGCATCGTTGGTCTGATTCTCAACATGCTGCTCTGTTTGCGACAAATCCGACGAACCCGGAGAGCCAACACAAGTACATACATGCAGACATAGTTACCCAGACATGTATGTAAGCATGCCTTGGATGTACAGTCTCATCTTGTCGAGCCTTATCCCGTCATTTTTAATTCTTCATTACCCAGGATCAAATATTCCAGGAACTACCATTGGTCGGACTGAGCATCTCTCGTCTTTTCGTCGCCACACACAGGCACACACACCACATACCTATCTACGTCGCACCCGTACGGCTCGAACCTGAGACAGTCAGAACCTGAGGTACGCACGTAGATAGGTAGGTAGATAGGCAAGGCCACCCAGTTCTTGAACGCCACTACGACCTCCAGACATACCAACAAACAATGTCCACGATCCAATGATCCTCCGACGTGTTATCATCCACCACCCGATCTGTCCTACAAACCAATTGAATCAACCTATCACATCTACATCTCAGCTCGTACCGACAAATGGTTCTAGAACAGGGCGTCGCGCCACCCACGTCCTTGGTGCCGCGATGAGCTGAGCTGATCTTATGTACATACACCGTTGTACACGCCGTCTCTGCTCTCATGATGTATGTCTTACGAGACTACGAATGCTCCATCCCTGCTGCGCCGTCACACAGATCCCATCCAATCAAGAGCTTGCCGTCCGAAAGCAGGTACAACAGGGGCGTTGGGGACGGGAATTTCTTCTTCTTGCTATCTGCATGGATCCTACGGAAGTAAGCATCCGACGGATTCCTATATGTCCGATGGAAAAGGTGGCGCGATTAGATGGGGCGAGAACATGCGAGAAGGGGGAGGGAAGAAAAAGGAAAGGAAGGGGATGCTGTGTGTTGTTGGACGGGCGGGTTTTAATTTCAGCGCTGTTGTGGTCAGAAACTCGAATGCATGGACGTATGGAGATGAATAGCTAGATGATTGCGTTGATACTACAGTAGGTGGAGCCTACATAGTATCGTGTGGGATATCTAATTTGAATGGTTGAATGGGCACTCCTCTTCGATAATGTTTGCTTGGTTTCAGCTCCCTGTGCGCCTTGGGATATCTGAACTTGCATCTGAGACAATAACCTAAAGGTGGATAGCTATGTCATTCTGTTCTAGTACAGGAATCGATGCACGGCATATGCCAAGGAGCGGAGGCGACCATCCTAGCTATAACCCAGATTCCATAAGTCGAAAGAAATGCCTCAGTCTTGGGTCTTGATCCAGTCAGAGGACGTCTCTGTGGCCGAACTTTTGGATTAACAACGTCCACAATGTGACTTTCATCCATGCTATCGTTAGAAAGTAGAGTACGTCTTTTAAGCAAATGCAGACATATTTCCATTCAACTTGGGTGAGAGTCAAGGAGAGATCGGAACACCATGGGGGAAAAAGAAAAAAAGAAAAAAAGAAGACCGCCTCCAATAAGAGAGAAGATCACAGCTTTAAGTCAACAATGCTTGTTTCGAAGGAGTGGGAATTACGCAAAAATTGTGGATACATTCCCACCGTATAATTGATCGAGGTTGCCTCAGGCATGGATGGGGACAGCCATATGTTGAGGCTACGTCAGACCAACAAGTGTGTTGCAGAACAAGCTATCGCTTCAGCGAACATCCCTGCTCATCCCTGCTCCACGGTCTCCAGGAGGGATGCACCCCGCTCGCCGGAAAGACGCCCAGGTGCAGTTCCATGCAGGGGTTGGTTTGTTTGACAAGCCGATCCCACTGGGTGCACCTGCCGTTCTCCAGATGGGTCACTGGTTAGGTAGGCAGTGAGGCACTTGGATGACTCGGTCTTAAGACCGGCTTCTATGACTGTCAGACCGACACCGCGTGACATACGGCAAGCAGCAGCCAGCAAACAACCTAAACGCCCACTACCCAGATCCCATTTCTGGTAAGAGCTGGGCAGATGTAAGACTTCATTGGCGTTGTGTCCCTACTCTCGACTAGTGCTCGATAGGGATAAAAACTATGGTCCGTGGGTTGGTATAAGAGATCTCTTTTACGCCCCATGGCGATTCTCCTTTGATACTTCTGAAGCAATTTCGACGATCGCTCGCAACCCTCGACATTTCTTCGCAATTACCACCGTCAACGATGAGGCAGCTTCTCGAGAAAACACTCGTCAGTCTAACGACCTGGTTCACGATCGTCGCTTTCGCAATTGGTCCAGCGACCGGATACCCTTTTGAAGATGCCGTGACTCAGATGGATCCACCGGTGCTGGAACTCCGCTCGGAGACCTCGTCCTTTCAATGGGAAAGCGTGCGCATCAGCGTCTAAATATTCCAAATATGCATACTAAGAAACTCGCCAGATTGTTCCAACTCCGCACCTAGTGTATCACTCATGTTTTGAAACCTATCAGTGTGCTCGTCTGGAGCTTCCAATGGACTGGAACAGTGCCGACCAGAACGGAGCGAAGATCGCCCTGGCGGTGATTCGACTCCCTGCCAAAGTGCCGGTTACCGATGCGCGGTATGGCGGTCCGGTGATCTTGAACCCGGGTATGTCCTCGTAACCCTTCCCCTCTGGGCGCCTGAATGTATATCCTGGCTGATGATGATCAGGTGGTCCGGGTAATTCGGGAGTACAGCAGGTTCTCACGGTTGGGAAGCTTATGCAAGGAATCGTTGATCCCGAGCCGACAGATCTCAATTCAATATACCATACGGCAGCGGGCGGTAAATATTTCGATGTCGTCAGCTTCGATCCAAGAGGCATCAACAATACGACTCCGCCATTTACCTGCTTTAAAGACTCGGCATCACGGAAAGTTTGGCAAGATCAGGCAGCTGCGGAAGGTTTGCCAGGAAGCTCTGAATTCGCCTTCGATACATCCTGGGCTCGATCCACAGCGTTAAGCATGATCTGCTCTCAGGCTTCGGAAGCTATTGCCTCAAAGGGCGAAGAGTGGATCGGTCTTCATATGAACACTCCCCCTGTGGTGGCTGATATGGTGGGACTGATCGAGCGACATGGAGAGTGGCGGGAGAGTGAAACCGAGACTCTTTTGCAGTCCGCTCGGCAAACACCGGAGAACGAGGCAATCCGACTGCGGAATCGCTGGAAGCAAGGCGAAGAGAAGCTGCTTTACTGGGGTTTATCCTACGGTAGCGTTCTCGGCATGACGTTCGCAGCCATGCACCCAGATCGGATCCAGCGCGCCGTAATAGACGGCGTGTGCGATTGCCCGGACTATTATGCCGGAAACTGGCTCAAGAATATTCAGGACGCGGATCAGGCGTTTTACAAGTTCTTGGAATACTGCCACGAAGCGGGACCGACGAAGTGTGCCCTCGCGGGCGATAGCCCGGAGGAGATCAAAGCTCGCGTAGACGAGCTGATTGAGAGCCTGAAAACCAACCCCGTCCCGGTACCTGCGTCTGCGGATCGCCCCCCGGATATGATCACCTATACCGATGTCAAGACCACGATCACGACTGCGCTCTATGATCCCATGGACTTCTTCGAGACTATGGCGCAGTTCTTGGCTGATCTCTCGCGCAACAATGGATCGTCGTTTGCGGATTTCAAGTACCAAAGTGCCGAGGAGACGTGTCCAGGAACGGTGATTCCAGGAGACAATAAGTTCGAGGCGCAGGGGAACATCATCTGTACCGACGGAGAGAATATTGATGGGATTACAAAAGACAAGTACCGGCGATACTGGCAGACCCTGCGAAAACAAAGCAAGACCCTTGGTGATGAATGGGCTACGGTGCGTCTGCAGTGTATTAAATGGAAGACGCGACCAGCGTGGCGATTTGATGGTGAGTTGAATTCTCCTAGTGTGTTTCGTGTCTCATCAATAATATCTAGGGCCCATCGCCGGCAACACGTCGCATCCGCTTCTATTCGTCGGGAACACATATGACCCGGTCACTCCTCTTCGCAAGTAAGACCCCTTTGGCTTTTCTATCTTAAGTGTTATGTTGCAAGCTGATACATTCCCAGTGCCGTTCAAATGTCGCGTGGATTTTCCAGGTCCGTCGTGTTGCAGCAGGATTCCGTGGGGGTAAGTGCCTTGTTTCGATTGCCAATAAATCAACAGACCTAATATCTAGATCTTCCAGCATTGCACCATCAGTGCTCCTTCATCGTGCTCACATGAGACCATTCGCCGATACTTCCAGACTGGCGATCTCCCTCAGCCCGGCACTATTTGCAAAGTGGACCAGCGGCCGTTCGGGCTTCCTCCAGTATAGAAAACAGTGAGGATTGATAGCACACCTATCTTGGCTTGGGATTGTTAGATGTTATCATGGAGAAGTGTGCTAGGATATCTCCACATAGAGAGTAGAACTTGGATCCAATCGCGTATCAGACCAGACACGAGCACCCGATGCTGGCCGGCGACTCTGCGGGGTGCATTTCATTATCCAACAGTATCGTGTTTGCCGAGGTAGCCGTACCTTGTCCCATATGACAAGCGGAGTTCATTGTTATAAATATTCTTCAGGAGATACTATACATGTACCTACAGCACATATCATATCCCACCTGTTAAGCTAGTCAAAAGAAGATGGGCCAACTCTGGTCCGACATCGTCGAATCCTACTCTCCGCAATCCATTGAGTTCGTGGGCACCCTCGCCGTCCAAATCCTCACCTTCTGGGTTCCCTCTCTCTGCTACCTCCTTCTCGACATCCTCTTCCCAACCTTCTCCCAACGCCACAAGATCCAGCCCGCCGCCAAACAACCCACCCGCCAGACGATCCTGCACTGCTTCCTCATCGTCGCCCGCAACCAACTCCTCACCTCCCTCCTCCACCTCTTCCAAATCCACCTCCTCCACCACCAACCTTACCGCATCACCTCCACCCTCCCCTCCCTCCCCTCCCTCCTCTCCAACTTCACCCTCAGCCTCCTCCTCCGCGAAGCCCTCTTCTACTACACCCACCGCCTCCTCCACCATCCATCCCTCTACGCCCGTCTCCACAAACAACACCACAGATTCACAGCCCCGATCGCCCTCTCCGCTCAATACGCCCATCCAATCGAGCAGGTCTTTGCCAACGTGCTCCCCATCGCCCTCCCACCACAGATCCTGGGTAGCCATGTATGCACCTTCTGGGTGTTTTTGGGGTATGAGTTGGTGATGACGACGACGGTGCATAGCGGGTTTGGGTTTTTGGGGGGTGTGGCCAGGATGCATGATTTGCATCATGAGAGGTTTGTGGTTAATTTTGGGAGTTTGGGGGTGTTGGATTGGGTTCATGGGACTGGGGGTGGGGGGTTGGAGGGGATGGCGAGGAGGAAGGGGGGTTGATTAGGTGGTTGGTTGGGGTCTTGTAGAGGATGGTTAGGGGGTGGGGGCGGAGCGATTAAATGGAGGGTGTTTGTGAGTAATTCAGGGAGTGGAAGATTCCTAGGTATAATTCTTCATGGGTATATATGTACTGTACATACATCTGGACAGTCACCATGGGTTTTGTATAGATGTGTATAAGGTAGTTAAGTTACCTAGTGTCAGGACGTGTTAGACACCTAATTAAATTACTTTACGGAGCTCACGGGTCTAGGGCCTTTCTCTAGGTGTAGGTGGCCTCTTTCTAGAGAGAATATCTCAGCTTCAAGTAGGTGTAACTGCTCAAGTATCAGAACGGAGGTATGGGTAGTACATCATTCATCCAGCTGACTGCCCTGGAGTCCTTGATGCCCGGATGCCTTGGTGCCTGGTTGCCTGGTTGCTTGGGCTACCTAGATGCCTGAGGTTGCAATATGCCAAGCATTTGCAGTTGCTTACACTAGTCACCCTTCCACGGCCATTTCATGTGCGCGACAACAACAATAGCCATTTCCATGATGATGTAAATTATTTGGATTATTTATTCGAGTTCAACAGATAGTCTGTCCTGTATTTATAGTATCGGCAATAATTAATACCAAGCAATTGACCTGTGGCTTAGGGTCAAGGCTACATGAGTGTGTCTCTTAACGAAAGTATATATTTCTCACCACGTCCACGGAAGTACTCCAGATTGAGTGCGAGAAGCTACAGAGTATCATAAAGGATGTAGTTCTATCATGTCAATACAAATTTTGCAATATATAAATCAAATGAAAACAAAAGGCATTAACACCATACTGACATACTCCGTACTACACTCGGGTGGAATGGGATGCCTGATGTTACCACCTGCCTGTTTAGGAAAGGTGCTTGCGACCGGCGAGCGCTCTCTCTCTCCTCTCATCTCCTATCTAACTCTCCTTCCTCATCCTTCTTGTCCATGTTCGTTCTATCACTAATCATAAATGGATCTACTTTAGACGGAGCGGTCCCTCTCAGTGTGACTTTGACTACAACAGACAAGAAAACTACCCTGCCCCCGAAGAGCTAACTCGTGTCCAGTTTGCTGAATTCCAGATCCAGATTGTACATTACATAGATTAGATTGCATAAATTGAAACTCCTTACTCGATATACAACTGTAGAACCAACACCTTACTGCCATGGCAAGATTTTCCCTCACCTTTCTAAATTTATCCTGACCTGCCAGCGAATAATTCTAGAGTCTAGACTGAGACAATCGGGTTCTAGAACCGCATTTCCGTCAAGCCACACGGTCGCTCCTCCAATTAATCCCAGCCGCGAGAGATTCGTCCTTTTTAGTCCGGATACAGCAGAATGACCAACCGACCGACCGACCGACCGACTCCCTGCTGGACGGCGTACTCCGTGGGATGGATTGCAACAAAAGCAAAATACCAGACGGGATCTGATTCTGACTGGGGCCATTTGATTGCGATACACTCTACAACGGGTCCTGGTGGTGGCCTGTCTCCCCTACTAAAAGGCTTATTTCGTCTTATGCCACCGGCTAAGACGAGGCCTTTGTTTCACGCGCGAAATAAGCATGGACTCAGGGGCGATAAGCACTGATCCTGTCGCTTTGTTAGGCTTGGATTTTACGGACTGGGGTTTTGCTGACGACTTGGCCTTGTAGAGCAGCTTGGAATGCGCGACCTCTTGTTTTTCTTTTTCTTTACGATGAAAATTGAAGACCGGTCGACCACCTTTCTGGCCGAGATGGAACAAAGCCAGGTCGGTACATTGTGCGTTTGACAGTGAGCGCTGGACCTTGGTTGTCGGTCGGGGGAAGTGGAGAGCGTCCATGGACGATTGAATCGTGATTTGCCACCCCGGGGGGCGAAGGAATTCCGCGGGTCGGTGACAATAGCCGATCCTATTTTAGGAGAAACATCGGCTTCGGTTTCACGCGCTGGAAGGACAAGAAAAACAGGTAGATCTTTGTGGCTGTGAGAGCTTTCTAGCGCTTCGTCGATGAGGTGATCGTGAACTTGTATACGGAGTACATGGAAATAGGGGAAAGAAGCTGGGCATCTAGCATGATTCTGCAAGGTGAGGGAGTGGGTTGCATTGAGGCGAGTCTATTATTATTGACTGCTGCCTGAATCAAGCCCAAGTTCAGGATGTCTGAGATGTGACGCGGGGTGATGCGCCCAGATAACTCGACAAGATACCAGGGGAGTCTCGCATTGTGATTGGAATGTCCACTCGGTTGTGTTCCCATTCATGGCCAGTCAGGGCTCGGGCGTGGTATGACCACGGGAATCTGTGCCAGGCCTCTTTATGCACCGTAGGCAACCGTCATGATCACAAGTGAGCCGTTGAGTTCGAAGGTCTTCTTTCTTTCCGTTCCTGTTCTTCATGTATGAGTTTTAGAGGTAGTCGATGGTGGCGGACTGTTTGTTTGTTTTCTCGAAGGTGGGAATTCTGAAAGATGGGCGCAACTATCCATGGACCCTCGCCCTTGGCTGGCCAGAGGGTCTCAGGGAATCCCCTGGTCTGGACCCACCGACCCCTGGAAGTCCTGAAAAAAAGCTCCACCGCGGCATCAGGAATGGGAATCATCTTCATTCCGACTCCCTGCGACCCGCTTCTACAGCGCTGACCGGTGGGTGATTGATTGAGAGCGACCGGGCCTCCAGCCAGTGACGATGGGCGCACGGAGGGAGACCCTTGAGCCGGAGCCGATCTGGTCGCTTGTCAAGCAGTCAAGGTTCCTTAGTGAAATTCTGGCCAGGGTGGATGACGACGCTCTTTGCGGCCCCAGGAGTCTTGTCCCTTTAGTACGGATACAGAGAGTAGGTAAACACCACACACAATGGAAAAAGGTGTATTCCACGGTAAATTACGGTCCCTGCAGACCCCCCCAAAGTCACTCGAGGGCGATCTTTGTATGGCGGAGTGACCCGCGAAGTCCCTCTGGACCATGAAAGAGGAGGAAATACCCGGTATCCATACCTGCATTTTAAGGCGCTTCCCCCCAATTCTTTCCTGCCCTTCCCTTTTTTCCCTTTCTTCTTGTTCCTTCTTTCCTTCATCCCCTTCGCTCGCTGAGATCCAATTCTCTTTCCTCTCGTTCTTATTTCAACCCCATCTTCTTGTCATTCGTTCTGACTTCTGTCTTCGGTTGCTTTCACCTCGCTGGATTCTTCCGTTGCATTTTCCACTTGCGCCGTCTACGTGTTTAGTGTAACTAAATTGACGTGTCTCGCCATTCTTTTCGGACCGTCTCATCGTTTCTCTTATCACTTCGCATCTTCCACATCTCCATCATGAAGGGCTCCTCTGTTGCGACGGCCCTCGCGCTCGGTGCTTCCACCGCGCTGGCCGCTCCCTCTCTCGAGGCCCGTGACGACGTCACCGCCGTCACCGTCAAGGGCAATGCCTTCTTCAAGGGCAGCGACCGTTTCTACATGCGCGGTGTCGACTACCAGCCCGGTGGTTCCTCCGACCTGGCCGACCCCATCGCCGACGCCGACGGTTGCAAGCGTGACATCAAGTACTTCAAGGAGCTCGGCCTGAACACCATCCGTGTCTACTCGGTCGACAACTCCAAGGACCACGACGAGTGTATGAACGCCCTGGCTGATGCTGGCATCTACCTGGTTCTCGACGTCAACACTCCCAAGTACTCCCTGAACCGTGCCCAGCCCAAGGAGTCCTACAACGACGTGTACCTGCAGTACATCTTCGCCACCGTTGACAAGTTCGCCAAGTACAAGAACACCTTGGCTTTCTTCTCCGGTAACGAGGTTATCAACGACGGTCCCTCGTCCAAGGCGGCTCCCTACATCAAGGCCGTCACCCGTGATCTGCGTCAGTACATCCGCAAGCGCAACTACCGTGAGATCCCTGTCGGATACTCTGCTGTAAGTTCTTCCTACAATCTTCATGAAAAGTTGATTAGTACTAACGAATTTTTCAGGCCGACATCGACACCAACCGTCTGCAGATGGCTCAGTACATGAACTGCGGTACCGACGACGAGCGCAGTGACTTCTTCGCCTTCAACGACTACTCCTGGTGTGACCCCTCTTCGTTCACCACCTCCGGTTGGGACCAGAAGGTCAAGAACTTCACCGGATACGGCCTTCCCCTCTTCCTTTCCGAATACGGCTGCAACACCAACAAGCGCAAGTTCGAGGAGGTCGCCGCCCTCTACTCCGAGAAGATGACTGGTGTCTACTCCGGTGGTCTGGTCTACGAGTACTCCCAGGAATCCAGCAACTACGGTCTCGTCAAGGTCAGCAGCGACAGCGTCAAGACCCTCGATGACTTCGACGCCCTGAAGTCCGCCTTCGACAAGACCGAGAACCCCTCCGGCAGCGGCGGCTACAACAAGACCGGTGGTGCCAACCCCTGCCCTGCCAAGGACTCCCCCAACTGGAACGTTGATGACGATGACCTTCCCGCCATCCCCGAGCCCGCCAAGAAGTACATGACCGAGGGTGCTGGCAAGGGTGACGGCTTCAAGGGCAAGGGTAGCCAGAACGCCGGAACTACTTCCACCGGCACCGCTAAGCCCGGCTCCGGCTCCGCTTCTTCCTCGTACGACTCCAGCTCCGACTCCAGCAGCGGCACCTCTACTTCCTCCGCCGGTGCCGCCGCCGGTCTGCAAATCCCCAGCTTGACCCTGGCGCCCGTCGTTGTTGGTCTGGTCACTGTCGCGTCGACGCTCTTCGGCGCTGGTGTTGTTCTTGCTTAAACTCTTTTCCTTTCAGGAACAGGATTTATGAATGCTACCTTCCCCATTTTTTGTTTCTTGTTTGAATCGTCAGTTGATCGCTGGCGAATTTCTATCCAATTCAGTTTGTGTTGACGAAATGTCCGCGGCGTTTTTTCGGCATCAGACCCTTTTATCTTCAAGTTGTACAGTTGGTCGGCTGATTAGTAGCCAATTAAGCTTTGCCTCCGTATAGAGCCATAACCATAATTATGATTCCATTTCACTTCCACAGCATGTTCTCAGGTGACAGGTCCATGATTCATGACATCTAAGCGGCCCCATTCCACCGCACTAGCAATGCTTAGCCTGGTCGGCCCAATAAAGACCTAGGTAATATCCGGCTTAATATGATTTAATATAAACACTAGGCATCAGCCAAAAAGAACTTGACCAGCAGATTTAATCTCCCGGCACCACTGGCCCTGAGCCCTAATTGCCTCTTTCAGCGCTCAGGTGACCCACTCGGTGCGGGCCGATTTTCTCCTGATTGAGCAATTCGTGACGCTTTCAGTGTCATCCACAGACAGGAGTCGGCATCATTTCACCCTAGTCACGACTCACCACGCACGAGTCACGTCAACGTTGGTGGATAGAATTCTGACTTTGCTCTGACAGATGTCGGGCTTTCCGGGGATGTCGGTGAGTTCAAGCGACAAATCGAACCTTCCTCCGATGACTCCGATCAGATTAATTAATTCATCCCCTTTTGCATCAATAGTATGATGGATGGTTCGGACCATCGAATGATCGCAAAGGAGATTACTCCCTGCAGAACCAGCCAACTACGTGACTCGGATTGAATCCGAAGTTTCCCCTCGCGCCTGGTCGACAAACGCTACGGGCAGAATTAATTCGAGTGAAACCAGCGTCTGCCCCGGTCCTGACAGATTCTTCGCCAGGTCTGCTGGCAAGTCCAATCAGAAGCACTGGTTTAGTGATCAATCCACTCGAACATGAACTATTTGAGGGGGCCTTGTTTCGTCTTTATGATCGCGGCGACAATGGCCTTGGACGCCGCGCCCTTCAAAACCGCCAACGCCTTCGGATGAAACCTTTAATTGATGAAGTCCGCTTGGCATGTCCCACACCGTTGCGCCTCGGAGATAAACTTGACCCGCTTAAATTTGCTTATCTTGGTTCGAGCCAACGGCAGGGCTGCTCTTCGGGGCAACGTCAAGCACTGGCCTGGGACGGTCTCTGGGAAAGAATTCCCACGTGTGGGTAATCGCCGTACGGTTCGAGGGCTATTCCACTTAATCAATATGCCCAGTGCATTAGCTTCCCCTTTCTCATCACCCTTCAATATCACACCGTCTTGTACGGGTTCTCCATGACATGGTTGCAGGTTTGTTTTCGGTCCCCACAAGGGGGAACTTGTCCCTGCCGTTCGAATGGATATATGAATCCCGGAAGACCTCGAGGGAAGCCTGGTCTTTTTTCTTCTCTTCTTGCTTCACACATTCCCTACCTTCTTTTCTTTCTTTTGACGTTTTCGTTTCTTTCGGCTTCTCTAAGCCGTTCGTTCTTTCTTGGACTTGCTGCTGGGTCAGCGTTTTGTCCACTGTCTCTCTTTTGATCCACCTTTTGTCAGTCTTTACCACTCTTTTTTTAACTTCTGATTCTTTGATCAGTTCTTCCGATTTTTTGATATTTTCGGAGAACCCCTTTTTATAACACAACATGCGTTCCTTTCTCGGAGGACTCGTTGCTCTGAGCTCCGTGCTCGGAGCTGCGGCCAGAAACTACAACTCGTCCGCCTACAGTGACTCCGCTAGCGGAATCGACTTCCAACGGTGGTGCGACGCCTCCAGCGGGTTCTGTTTCGGGTTGGCCCTGCCTGAGGATGCCGACAAGGACTTCATTGGTCAACTCGTTGTGCCTCTCACCAGCGGCAAGGGATGGGGTGGTGTCAGTCTTGCTAGCTCCATGACCCACGCCCTCCTCATCGGTGCCTGGCCCAACGGCGACGATGCCGTCGCTACTCTCCGTGAGACGACCTCCTACACCAACCCCGACGCGTACGACGGCGACGCCAGCCTCGCGGAGATCCCCAGCGGAACCTCCAAGAACAGCACCCACTTCACCTACACTTTCCTCTGCAAGGGTTGCATTGTTGGCGACCCCACCACCTTCAGCGCTGATGACGAGAGCTACTTCCTCGGATGGGCTCTCAGCAAGTCCAACCCTTCCACCCCGGCCTCCGCTTCCTCCACCCTGAACTACCACGCCGCTGGTTTCGGTAGCTTCCGTATGCTCCTGTCCGACGCCAAGTCCTCCAAGTACTCCACCTGGGCCAGCAAGGCTAAGGCCAGCACCTCTACTTCTTCGCCCTCGGCCTCCTCGAGCGCCGCTGTCAGCTCTACTCCTACCCCCAGCGTGGCCCCTACCGTGTCCAACACCACCTACGACTACATCGTTGTCGGTGGTGGTGCCGCCGGTATCATCGCCGCCGAGCGTCTGGCTGAGACCAAGAAGAGCGTCCTGCTCATCGAGCGTGGTGGCGCCCACTCCGTCCAGCTCGGCAACACTAAGGGTGCCCTCTCGTGGAACAACAGTCTGACTGCCTACGATGTCCCCGCCCTGGGCAGCTCCCTGTCCTCGCTGGGTCTGCTCGACGACTACCTGTGCCCCGACACCGCCGGCATGGCTGGTTGCGTTCTCGGCGGTGGTACCATCGTCAACGCTCTTGCCTTCATCCACCCCCAGGAGGCTGATTTCGACGACAAGTGGCCCTCCGGCTGGAAGTGGGACGATGTTAAGGAGGCTTCCGAGCGTCTGTACGAGCGCAACCCCGGTAGCTTGCTGCCCTCCGCCGACGGCAAGCGTTACGACCAGGGCATGTTCGCTTCCCTCTCCTCTTTCCTGAAGGGACTCGGCTACTCGCAGGTCAACCAGCACGAGCAGCCCAACGAGAAGCACAAGAAGTTCAGTTACCCCTCTTGGTCCGTCGCCAACGGTATCCGTGCCGGTCCCGTCCGCTCCTACCTCCCTCTCGCCCAGGAGCTCGACAACTTCTCCCTGAGCCTGCACACCAAGGTTAACCGCCTGATCCGCCGCGGTGGCCGTGTCACCGGTGTTGAGGTCGAGACCGCCAACGGCGGCGCCCAGATCATCAACATCCGCGCTGGCGGCAAGGTCGTTCTCGCTGCCGGTGCCCTGTCCACCCCCCGTATCCTGTTCAACTCCGGCATTGGTCCCGCTGAGCAGATCCAGAACGTCAAGAAGGGCTCCACCGGTGTCACCGTTCCTGCCCAGGCTGACTGGATCAACCTGCCCGTCGGCCACAACCTGAAGGACCACCCCATGTTCACTGTCACCGTCAACACCAACAGCAACTTCACCGCCTTCAACACCTCCAGCGTCATTCCCGGCCCCGCTACCTTCGTCGAGAACCTGTACAAACACGCCTCCGGTGTCCTGTCCCAGGGTGGCCACCGTCTCCAGTTCTGGAGCTCCAGCAAGGGCTCCGACGGCGTGACCCGTTTCTACCAGGCTTCCTGCAGCACCAGCGGCGACGGCAGCATCACCATGAAGATCTACCTCACCCACGGTGCCACCTCGTCCGGTGTCCTGGGTATCAGCTCTTCAGGCTCCACCGTCATCGAGACCGACCCCTGGCTCCAGACCGACGCCGACAAGAAGGCCATCACCGAGTTCCTCCAGGGCCTGATCGACGACATGAAGTCCTCCGGCAAGGGCTACAGCATCTCGGGCGTCAGCTCCGCCTCCGACATCATCGAGAAGAAGACCTCCGGTGACCACTTCGTCGGTACCGCCAAGATGGGTCTTGACGACGGCCGCAAGGACAACGGTACCTCCGTCGTCGACACCGACACCAAGGTCTACGGTACCGAGAACCTGTTCGTCGTCGATGCCAGTATCCACCCCGATCTGCCCACCGGTAACACCCAGGCCATCGTCATGATCGCCGCCGAGGCCGCCATCCCCAAGATCGTCGCCGCCAAGGGTCTGACCGGCTCCGTCGCTTCCTCCAGTGCCGTCGTCTCCGCCCCCGCCGAGCAGACCGCTGTCGCCAGCGTCTCCACCACCGATGCCACCGTTGAGGCTACCACCACCGAGGCTGGCTCCGCCGCCGCCACCGGCTCTGGCTCCAACTCTGGCTCCGGCTCCAACTCCGGCTCTGACTCCGGCTCCAACAACAACGGCAACCAGCAGGCCGGCACTGCCACCGCTCCCGCCGTCACCCAGGCTGCCACCACCGCCGCCGCCGGCAACGGCAACGGCAACGGCCAGGCCGCCGTCCCTCACACTACCACCACCACCAACGAGGCCGGTGAGCTGGTCGTCGTGACCACCACCAAGCTGGTTGTTGTTACCAGCACCACCACCATCACCGTCTTGCCTACCTTCGCGTAGATGACCAAACATAAATAACTTGATAATTATGTTTGTTGCTTGCATGCATGGATATGTGTGTGTGAGCGTGTGTTAGCGACGTTTTGATTCTAATACACATTACATTTTGTTTATAAAAGGACCTTTTTTTTAGTTAGCATTTTTGGGAATCGTGTATTGCTGCTGTAATTGTTTAGGATGAATGAATTAGATCCTGATTTATCTTGGCTTTTCTATCTAGTAATTAGTACCTCATTTGTTGAGGTTGTGAGTAATGTATCCTTTTATGTAGCGTAGTTACGTTGAAGTCTTAATTATCTAGACATGGTTTACACAGTTGTTCGTTTGTTAACTATTCATTAGAACAAGAAACCCAGATTCCGTCTAAGCTGGTCACGATCATATCTGATGATGAAGACATGGACTTATAGTGATCTAGCACTTTCATTTCTGCTTTTGTGAGATATGGGGCGGGGGAATTGCATTGCACGTACATCTCTATATCATCCCAGTCATTAAGCTGACCAAGCGTTGCCTCGTCCGGAAACTCGTCCAAAGGCGAGATATCATCTTGAGCTCCTGCAATAGGATTCGGCTGGATCATTCCTGGTCTTGCATTCTGGGGTACATTTTGCGATTCCGGAAAGAACTCAGCAGCAGCATCCGGCCAGGACCTGGACATGTTGACGTCGATTAGTGAGTTAAGGTCTTGTTCTAGGCCTGGATTTAGGTTGCATGGAACTGCCGTCGTTGGGATATTGATAAGGTTGTTGCTTTCCGGTAGCTATAAGAGTTTAAAAGCTCAGGTAAGCAAGCGTATGGATATCAAGTAGCTAAGAAAAGAAAAGAGAAGAAAAAATGATGGCAATCGATAAATTGCAGTGTCAGGCTTACAGGTTCCCTCTCAGCAGAGGTGTTTACGCCGCGGTGAATTAATAGCGACCGATCTGGCAATCACCCATCCGTTGAATTCTTCAGCTCGGCCAGCAAGTCATAGATGGAGTCACTTTTAGTCATGGGTCGGGATGAGCAACGGAGGAGGCGAAACGATGGCGGGATCATCTGTGGACTAAACCGACCGAAGAACGCCTCCATAGCATGGAGAAACTTGGGCCATCCATGGCCACGTACACCAGTCCGTGGAGGGGTCGAGTGAACCAGGTTCTCTCGCAAAAAGGCATGGAGGATGTGTAGGTTAAGCATATTTGGAGGCGGAGGCGCCGATGCCTTCTGAGACATTTCGTCACAAAACCCTTTAATGTGTTCAGGCAGATCGTCACTCCAGGCCGTCAATGCCTCCTTGCAGCCGTCCTTCTGCTCGAGAGTCGTCGTACTAATACTGTCGTTAGTAATGCAGAGCAGATCCAATAACTTCGTAAAAACAGACAGTGCGTGATTTGGAGCTGCAAACTCCGCAATTTCAGCTTCCACACTCGGCCGCAGTGCGTGTTGAAGATGCCATGGCTCCCATTCTTCGTTCCCCGTCTCATCAATCGGAAAGAGGGTCTTCACCTGGTCGGACCGAATCCAGGGTATCTTCCCAGTATGCGCGGAGATGAGAGTATCCAAGACGAAACATCCAAGCCAGGTGCGTCGATGGTAGTCCGTCTGGCATGAATCCGGCTGGTCGAGCCCGATGCGGCTCGCGATCAAGGTCGCCTGTCCGATCAGAATGCGCGCGTTTTCCCATTCACAAGACGAGTAGTAGAGGAGTCAGAGAATGAGATAGGCCTGTACGTGGCCCGGAGAATAGTTGTACTCTTTCTCTAGTGGGATAGCTTTTCTGGCTACCATGTAGAGCTCATCCGGATGCGCTGACGGTAGATCCAAGTTGCCTTGGTGGCCCGTCCTACTCGTAACCGCGAAAATGGCCCAAAGAACGGCGATATCTCCGGAATCTCGCTTCGTCGTACCAAGGGGACCCGAGGTCTTACCGTGGGCAAAGAATATCCGGCACACGGCATGGCTTTCGACAATGGGTAGCCAGCTGTGGGTGAGAGAAGAATATCGACTCAGCAACTGGACCGGATTTTGGGGCAATTCGGGGAATGCATCTGGCGGCGTCTGCTGTGATAGCACAGATGTCTCTGGCGCCCTGTGATTCTGATCCTGACTCTTGTTTTCGCTAACAACTTTATCCCTAGGCTCCGCTGTTTGTTCTTGCATTCTACCTGAGCAACGTGGGCAAATCATTTCCGGCGCGACGTGAGACCGTCTACGCAGGTTGACAGACAAACTCGATAGGCTCCGAAGAGGACGAAGGGGCTCTATCTGCGCGGATAAATACATGGGTATCGTGGTCGACCCCTCATCCACCCCATTCCCCATTGTCCTGCTCGGACAAGAGCGCGTCTATGGCCTGAGGGATTTTCCTCGACTTCCATGTCTCCCCAGACCTTAAGACGTCCCTGACATCATCTCGAGCCCAGAAGCACTGTTTGGCCGTGGTGACAATCAATTTCTCGATCGCATCCTCGCTCCCGTCGATGGACTGGAGGATCAATCCCCACAGGCATTCTAACGCGCGCACGTACCCCGTGCGTAACCCCCGCCTTCGAATTTCAATTCCATAAGAACAAGGCTTGTCAGCCTTCAGACATGTGTCGCACTGTGGCCGCACTCCGTTGCACTTGAGTTTGCCTTGGCGACATCGATCGCAGGCTTTGGACACTCGACGTCGTTTCCCACGATGAGTCCGCTCGTCATCGCCCGAAGAATGTATGCTCTCGGCTGAAATCTCAACGCCTTGATAGCGGACACTATCCGGGGGATTAGCATAGCAGTTCAATGGAGCTTATCGCGTGGATCGCAAGGGACATCAACATGACTTAGGGCTTCTACCCCGCATATTCCCCGCATATAGGATTTAACCGGTGCTCGGACAACGGCAAAGGTCACACCCAAGCGCGTATAACACATCCTTCCGATATGCTGAACAATCATGTCAGCCGAATTCCGCACCGTTTCAACCTCTTTGCACTGCGATAACCTGCACACAACAGCTACGAGAACATGCCTTCGCGGCCAACGCTAAAGCTTCGTGTAGCCTTGCCACGGGGTTAGACCCTAAAACCTGGCCAAACAGGTTATCTTTATATTCGAACAATGAAACCCTGGTCATTCATGCAAGGGCATCCATTCTCGGTGGTTTGGTGGAACGAGGAGCGCAGGGATCGCTCCGATGGACCAATCGATGAAGATCTTGGACAAGATCTTTCCATACTTGGACAGGATGGCGCGAAAAGTACCGAACCCGTGATTGAGTCGGCAACCGAGAGACTATCCACATTCTGGTTACTTATTCAGCCGCGGTGTGGCCTGACAGAGGATATTGCTGCCTATGGATCTTCAACAAAAATGCGAGCCATTGTTGATGGTCCATACGGTGGACATTGTGATTTCGAAGAGTATGGTCACGTCATTATGTTCGCACAAGGGGTTGATATTGCAGCTCAAATACCCTACATGCGTCATTTCCTCTACGGATCATTACGCGGAGAGCTATCCGTTCGTCGAATTTCGCTCATATGGGAGACAAGTTGGAGTAAGGATAGCGTCTGCAAGGCAAAAAGCAGCTTATTGAATAGGCAATGTAGATAACTTAGCCGCTGTTCGGCCTTAGATGATACATCTTCTAACAGAAGATCGCGATAAATATACGAAAACACTGGTAAGCTCGAGCAAGCTTCTGACCGCTCATGGCTGACGCGCTTTCAGATGCTCAATATCAAATTGCATATTCCGGACAAGCCAACTGGCTTAAGGAACGGTCGACTTGTGAATAGCTTCGCAGGTCATATAAATATTAAGCAAGCTTTTATGGAGGAATTAGAAGTCCAGCGGGGCAAGATTCTGATAACAGGTTTGTCCAATCGTCACAACAAAGACCGACCAAGCCTAACGAAAGAAGTATCCACAAGCCAAATTTTCGTGGATACACTCCGGGATGGACTGTTGTAATTGGAAAGGGAGGGACCCATTTATCAAGATTTTAAGCTGCTATGCTTTGATTTCCAGCCTACACAAACTACCAGCATGAGCTAATGGTTCTAAGGATGAAACCATGCATCATGATACAGGATTTTATTAAATTATGGCTTTTCTCCCGTAGTCCTTTATTAGGTAATTTAACAAGACCTTCCTCAATAATACGATACCTTTCTTCACTTACCAAACTATCTCATTTCTAAGAATGTCATTCTTTGGCAGCTTTGGAGTATACACAGAACAGTCATTTTCTAGATCCGGGCCAATGACTCTTCTTGAGTATCACGAAAGGCAGCACACACTCGCAGGTCCCCTTATCATCCAAAGTTTTAATACTGTCAAAGGGAATGAAGCAGATATCAGCAGGCAAAAGCCGTTGGGGAACAGATATCGGCCATCAATACCCGAATTCGACAGCTGAATTCTGAGAACAATTTACTGTGTGAGCTGGGTATTATCGCTATAGACGTATCCATATATGCGTGTTCTGTCCAGGGCCTTGATCACCTACACGATTTCTGTCGGCTACATTGTTATCCTATTGGATAGGCATGCCAGCCTCCGAAATTGCATTCTGTGTATCAGCCTTATAAATGTCATTACTAGGATGACTGTGACCCTGGCACACTCCAACACTCCTATTTAATTTTGTTTGGCAACTACGGAAAGCCGAAATGGCCACAGAGATTGTCGATGACCAAGAGGCTATTGTTATAGGATATGGATTTGAATTTAACCGACGTCTCAGTAAATTAGTGAAAGTTAAGGTGAGAGTCAGCTTTAATTATATTAAAAAGCTTTCTCCGGAGCTTGGATGGATGTTTATTTCTTGCCACCGGTGCACTTTACTAAGGGTTACCCAATGGGTTAAAACTACGCTGTACTCCCTATCACTTCGATTTTTAGCTAAATAATAAAAGAACCACTTCCAAGATATCTCAGCCTCAGAGCAAATTCAAACTATAAAGGCATGTGACATTCACTTCCTTTATCATCCAGCATATATCGTCTTGAATTAGAAGTTTAAACACTGTCCATCTACAATGCGTTGCAAAAGAAACCTCTAAAAGTTTTCGGGACTAATTTTCGGTCTCTGTATCTGTTTTGGTCTGGCCAACCAAGATCGTGGCAGTTTAATCTTATTTAACAATTGTAGTTTTCGCCTACTTATCGAATCAGTAGCAAATGTGACATACTTGGACACAGTACTTGACTCATCTCAGGGTTTCTCCCATCCTTACCGCCTGACTATCAACGGCACGGGAAACTCTATCAGATTCACTTCTATACTCTTGTCTTCTATTTCCAGACCCTAATGTCAAGATCCGCTGGTCTTATTATGAATTATGCACAGCTATGCATGAGCTGTGTAACTTTGAGCTGCATTGATATAACGTCCCGCAGTTACAGTGAATGTATCAGTCCTGTTGTAGATCAAACTTCTTCTAGAAGGTTTTCTGAAGGGAGTTATTGTCTTTAATATAGTAAATGGAATTGGACCAGTTCCTGTAACGCACATGATATTATCATATGAGAGCTTGAAAATGGTGGTGCATAAACATATGTGTAATGGAATAAGAAATCACGCGTGTCGATTGTATGAAACGAAATTCGAATAGTGTCATGAATCTGTTGGACATTGAACTTTCCTAAAGGAGTTGAAGAAGGCGAGATCAGTGGGGTAGAATATACACACCTAATTTCATTTGCTTATCTATTTAGAATTGACATCTCACTCTTTAGTTTCGTTAAATTCGCAAGATGCGTTATCGCCGCGGAGGTAGGGTGGCGGCTCGTTGTCCCTTGCGTCATGTTTTCATAATTAGTTAAGACCCGTGGCACATGACTATTGTTATCTCCTGAGCCAAGGACTTCCCGATACGGACTTCCGATACGAACTTCCCAGTACGGAGAAACCTTCCTGAATGCATTCCTGCCTGAGGCAGAGCCTCAGTTAGTACATAGAGGCCTTAGATTCTCGCTCCTAGATAGCCTTTCTTCTCCATGGGAAAATTCCTTGACTACGAGTCATAAACAAACTAGTCTTTTACTAGGCTCCTTTGTAGACCGTCACAACTATGCCGGAAACTTTTGGATTTTGATGGTAAGCATGCTGGTAGCAATAATTCTTGGCTTAAATATTTGGTTTTTCCCAGACCCTCCTTTTGAAAAGGGATTAGAAAATAGACAAGAGTAGGAACGCCGTGGTCACCAGAGGTCTATTCCATTCTTGACATAGGATAGGTGACAATTTGTATCTTAACTAATACAGTAAGGTGGGGGAGCATCTAATGCTCTCTGTGTTTCCTGAATTGCCTCCATGAACTGTTTTTGTACAGATCCTAAACGAACCTCTCGGTCATGTAATGCTATGTAGGAAACCTTTTCCGTAATAATCCAACTGCAGGGCTGCTGGAAGCTGGTTTCTAACAATACCCGGTAAAGCAAACCTAGATACTGACCGAGAGAGTCTGGGGGCAGCGCCGCCTGGCCTGCCAGCCCTTCCAATGCCTGGAATGCCGCGTGTCTGACATCTGAATCATCATCCCCAAGCCGTGCTACTATAGCCTCAATGATATCTGGAGGCAATATCGTTTGGCCTGCTAGCCGTTCCAGTGCCTGGACTGTCGCGTATCTGATATACCAGTTATTATCCTCAAGCCGTAATGTAATAGCCTGAATGATGTCTGGAGATAACGCTGTCTGGTCTGCCAGCCTTTCCAGTGCCTGAACTGCTGCACCTTTAACATTTAAGTTATTATCTCCAAGCCGTACTGCTATAGCTTCGATGATATCTGAAGGCAGTACCGTCTGACCTGCCAGCCTTTTCAGTATCTAAACTGCCGCGTGTCTGACATCTGAATCATTATCCTCAAGCCGTACTGCTATAGCTTCGATAATATCTGGAGGCAGTACCGTTTGGTCTGCTAGCTTTTCCAGTGTCTAGACTGCCGCGCGTCTGATATACCAGTTATTATCCTCAAGCTGTACTGCTATAGCCTGGATAATGTCTGGAAGCAACACTGTTTGACTTGCTAGCTCTTCCAGTGTCTGGACTGCCGCGTGTCTGATGTCTGAGTTATCATCCCCAAGCCGTACTGCTATAGCCTCGATGATGTCTGGGGGTAGTGTCGCCTGGCCTGCCAGCCCTTTCAGTGCCTGGACTGCTGCGCCTCTGACATCCGAGTCATCATCCCCAAGGCAAGAACCGACCGGATCTATTAGGTTTGATCTCATTCCTTGTCTCTTTCCTAGTGAGTCGAGAAGTATTTTCTTTGTAGCACCAGAACTTGATTGCAAGGCATTAGCAAGGACAGGTCCTGCGAACTCCATTTCAGCTGCTAGGTATGAATCTTTTCTATATTTGCATTCAAAAAGAAGCCAATCCAGCAGACTCTGTTCCAGGTCCTTTCGAAATGGTATCTCTGCTGTCTGTACTTCGTGCAAACAATGCATGAGAAGCCGCTGATGCATAGGACCTAATATATCAAGTGGCGCCTCTCTGATCTTCTCAAAAAAGTGACGTACTTCTTCGTCATCCTCATCGCCAAGTAAGCCGGTAACAAAGCGCCAGAAGATGTCATATCTCACGTGGTACTTGAGTTTTTGAAGAAATTCAATAGGCGTTTCAAGAAGTTTGCCGCTTTTCTTCGGTTGGCTGAACACTAGACATTTGAGTGTTCCGTTAGCTTTCCACTGCCGTACAAAGTATTTTGCGGCGAAGTATTCTTGAAATGTTAAATGCAAAAAATGGTAAGTTCGATCTCGTTCCTTCAACGACGGGTCTGATGTTCGCAGGAAAGAGAGGCGTCCGAGTATCGTGTCTAGAGAGAGATTCATGTCCAAGGGATCAAACAGCTTTTGTACAGCATCGCGGTGCTTTCGCTCAAACTCTATGACATCGTTGTACATTCCAGTAAAGGCAAGAGCTTCAACGAACTCAAGCTCTTTTCCGATACAGTTCATGATATCTATCGTCGAAGCGTTCTGCATTTGAGCCTCAGTCCGTTTATCTAGTTTTATGGTGTCTTTCTTCCATAAGCTTTGCTCGATCGCTTTGTAGACATCGGTCATTGTCTGTGGTCGTATATCTTCACTATGCAAACCTTGCCAGGTGAAGCAGAGCGCATCCAGCTGAACTGGAATCCGCACAAGTCCTTGGATTATTGGATGCTCCTGGAGGTATGACTGGATCTCAGCGGGTGTTTTTCGATTTATCCCGACTGTTCTTGGGTCAGTAAAGGCCTTCTCGACATAGGCTTTTACTTGGTCTGGGTAGAACCCAATCGTTTCCAGTTCAAGGTCGATATCAATATCTTTCGTGCGATGCGGAAGTATTGCATAGGGTCGGGTTGTTATAATAACATTAGGCTGACCCAAGAGCTCTTTGAAGAAAGTACGCATATGTTCGCCCAAGTCTTGAGAAACTTCATCTAGACCATCCAGGATAAACAAAGTTTTGCGACTCTTTGTATCCCTCAATGCAGACCACAATTCTTCAGCAAGGTTCCTGCCTTCCGCGTGTTGAGAGAAATACTCGTCATGAAACAATGAGCCAAATTTATATGCAGAAAGCTGACGTCTTTCTTCCCGCTTTAGATTCCGCAATGGAACCCAAAGCACGCGATCAAACAAATCCCGCCACATTCCCTTGTATGTGAAATCATGAACAATCTTCTTGCATAGAGTGGTCTTGCCCACCCCGGCTCGTCCACGAATCAAGATCCGTCATGGTTGGCGGTCCTGACCATCCTTTGACTTGCGGGATTCAAATAGAGTTGGCAACGTCACCTTAATGGCCTTGTCTGGCGTCTCAGTCTTTAATCGGGCGTGGAGTGAAAATGGGGAAGCCTTTCGCGCGATATATTCTCCCTTTCCGTGACTATTATTCTCAGCTGAGTGCTCTATAATAGCAAGATTGATGTAGCAGCGATCCATCGGAAGTAGATCACCTGAGAGTCGTTCAATCTCAAGCTCTTTCAGAGAATAGCGTTTATTCTGTATCCAAGTGTCTGCTCTATCAATTGGCCGTCCCTGGCGAATTTTGCAAAGAATTAAGTCAAGTTTCCCAGTAACAGCAACATATTCTGGATCTTCAGGACCATAAAACTTATTCATCCTTACATGCGATCGAGCAAGGGGTATAGGATGTGGAACAATATCCAGAGTTGCGGAAACTTTATCAACCAGCTGGTAATTTATTAGCACCACTCCTCTTACTCAGAGTAAAGAATGAAGATTAAATCACAGTTCTTACCGGTTGTTCCTGGGACAAAAAACCGGGGAGCCAGGGAGCTATTTTACGCGGAAGACTTGACTTGCCAGTCTCATAGAAGGTGAACACATGTTGTGTAAGGTCATTTTCTTGACAAAAAGTAGTGAAGCTGCGCACAAGCTCTTCCAGTTCAAATGTCGGTTTCACCTGCTCGAGCATGTTGGAAACATTCCTGTCTTTGATCGAAGCCCAGGCTCTCAGGCATGGCTCGGCCCATCTAGCCACATCTTCGAATGACGTGCCACGAAATGGTGTGGCAAGAAAGATAATACCGCGTGTTGCTTGTTTCACAGAATGATACTCCTGATTAGCCATTATAAGCATTTTCATCAAGATGACACCTCCGAGACATGACGCAATAAACAAAATTGGTCTTTCCTTCTCTTCACAGTGATTATTCGTTGCTGGAGGCCGATGTTTAATTCCGGCGAGCAAGAGCCGAGCAAATTCCTCAATTCTTTTTTGGATAAAGTCTGATTCTTCAAGGAGGTTGGCAGGCCAGTCACAGGTAAAGATTCGCGCGGTCGGAAATCGCTTAGGCAGCATATCCAGATCTTGAAGCCAGTTAACGTCAGTCTCTGGGGTTTTCCATATCCATGTGTCCGGCGACTTCGTATCGAGGCCATGAATGGCAATAATATCGATATCTGTTTCAATCTTGCTCTCGGATGAAGGGTAGACCTGACGGAGACAGACTCCTTGCAGTCGCCGAACGGATTGTGTTGGAGCCCCTGGAGCTGGGCCGCTGTGGCAAGCACCACCATGTTTTGCCTCGGAGTGTGGTGCTGGCTGGGACAATGCACGTCTGCTGTAGAGCCAAAAACAAAAAGCCATTGTCCCTCCGGCCAGAATAATAGCCTGGCCGATCTTGAACGAATTCATCACTTGACTATTGGTAAGATTCAATTACGTCCACCAAGAGAGGTGTAGCTGAAGATGAGAAGTTGTCAAGTAGGAAGTGTCGCAGGAAGTGAGAGGGATGCCAGCTGAGATATGAAAACAATCTAGCCAGCTCTTGCAGCTTGCCGATGCATCAACCAGTAGCCGGCCTTTTTCAGACTTACCCTCGAGTCCGAGCTGCATAAGGAACCCTATTGAATCAGTTCTAATCGCCGATACTCCTGCCCTTCATGGATAGCGGTAACAATGGGTCCCCAGCCCAGTGCCCCATCACTCATCGCTTATTTCAAGGTGGGGTTCAGCCTGAGAAAAAATGAAAGCGACCTATAGGAACCTAAGCAATTCCTAACCACCAATCAATTGAGGTTGTGATGGGGTAGATTTGTATCACTCTGCCCCCTGCCAATTACGTCAACCCTTAGTCCCACCTTTAGCGGCTGAATGAAATAAAGCTGTGTCTCATCTCAGCCGGTGGCTTGAAAATCTGCGGGGGCATGGAAAGGAAGGCAAATAGTCTCTGAAAAGCCAGAATAGAATATGAGAGGTAGAAGCGGACATGAATAGAAGATAACTTGTGAAGGGAACGACCTGTATGTCTACATCAAACATTCCGCAGCCTATTTCTACCCTATTTCTATCCTAAACTTAATCCGCTTCCTGTGTTCCTGTCACGCGGCTATAATATAATCCTTGTTCCCACTACAAAACAAATATGACTTATCAGCCAACAGAAAACCTGCACGAGAATTATGCGCCCGGTCTCCCTGCTCAGTGTATTTCCCCTGTGAAGAAGCTCCTGCATGATAGGCTCCGCATTGGAGCCAATTATATCACAAGATACAATTACTGAAGCAGGTAAGGTGTGGAAATACTGCAGCTCAAGCCCCGCATGGGCTCCTATACTATGGACATCGACGTATGTTCTGATTGGAGCTAGAGTCTCTGATTAGGCTCCCATACAGGTTAGGCTTGCATACAGAGAGTGTACACTTTAAATGTTTTCTACTTTTACATACAGCCTCTCTTCCTGACTATAGCTTACAATCGATTGATCGAACACAGGTTCAAAAGAATCCAACCGGCATAATCATGCCTCGATTCGCCCCCGTAAGGTTGGAGTTCTGAAATCATCTGGCTAATCTAACCTGTTTATCGGCAGTTTAACACGGACTTCCTAGAGTATGTGAGGGCGTTGAATGGAAGCGATAATCTTCCAGCCTGCTATAGAGGACTAGAAGATCTACATGTCCCCAATAAGGATATAGAGGAATTTCTTGTCAAAGAATTCTCGCTTGGCCGACTGGAAGTGCTTCCGTTTTTGGGGTATGCTGGAGCGAAACGCCCACCAAAGCCGCTACATGAACAAATTATGATCGGACGAGAAGTTATCATTACCGAGCGGATGGACCTTCATCTTCTCTGGACAAACGATCGAAAATTTTTTTTTAAACCTCTACCGGGCTTTTTGCTTGAACCAGTATTTTGGAGAAAATATTTCTGCTGCCAGCCTGGCTGTGAATGCGACTCCTCTGCAAGGAGGACAAGTGATAGCAACAGCAATCTTAGCAGAGATAAGGTTTCAGAAGAGAGCAATATTAATAGCAGTCCTTCTCCGAAGAAAGATACCCTCGCACCGGTAGAATGCCAGAGGAAGAAACTCTGGGAGTGTGCTATGGGCTTTCTCTACAGTTATATCTGTCTCATCTCCTACGAGAGCGACTTCAATATCGCCAGCGAGAAATATCTCTTGCCTCGCCAGCTTAGTAGGTCCCAATCTGGCTGGGAGAACTGGAAAAATATTACCAGTGAAGTCCTTTCCAATTTTGACAGGAACAAAGTCCATCGTTTCCTCCGCGCAGAGCTCCGCCTTGCTCGGCTTGACATTCTCCACCGCATGACCCAGATGCCGCCGTTCGAGCCCTACCTGCGTCACTACTGGAACTATGGAAGTCTTTTTCATGATAATATCACGTTACTGGCCACTGCGACTGTCTTCATTGCCTTGGTCTTGACGGCTATGCAGGTCGGGCTTGCCACGGAGCAGCTAGGCCAGAACAAGAGCTTCATGGCGGCCTCGTACGGGTTTACTGTTTTTGCAATTCTGGGTCCGCTCTGCGCATTTGGACTTGTTATCCTCGAGGCGCTCTGGCATCTGGTGAAGGAGCTGCCCCAGCTTCTCGGTTTTTCTGGAAAGCATAAAGGAACGGCCACCACTAGCAATGGTGAGATACCGGTTTAAGACTGAAGTAGTAAATGCAATTCTGTAGCACTACTGGGTAAATATATATAATGTATTTACAATCCTGTGGTTCCGATTATTCTGAGGAGGTATAGATTATTGTCATTGGGTTGCACGAGTAGATCTTCCTGAATGTCGTCAAGCATCGCCCTGGCAGCGGCCATTTCTAGTGTCAGAGCATAGATCTCTCCAACTGTATAGTCATCATATGATAGACAGATTTTGGCTGCCATACCGGATTATAGACCTAAAACAGATATCGTCAGATTAGTCAGAATTGAAGTAAGTCATGTTGGAGCATAGGGACGTACCCTTCCGCCTGCTCTGGGGTTCGACCTCGCCTAGTCATCACTTAATTAACTATTAAGCTAGATATCTTAGATAAGTGGCCACACGGTCATCCAATATACAATCTATTCATCGCTTCCCACAATCGAAAGGTTCCTGACACTGCTCGCTCATTTCCTTCCACTCCTGCGTGTCCTAGGACCCATTGATCATCAACCGCACGCCCTCCTACCAATCTTTCTGGCCCCGCCACCAGAGCTCTGCTCCATTCTGCTCCATAGAGTGCTACTGATTGCACTGCGGCAACTTGAACCTGACGAGCCAGCCCGAGGGCGAGCCCATGCATCTGGCACAGTCGTTGTACCCGGGCTTCTGCAGTCCGGGCCTTGAAGTTTAGACTAGAATCAAGCTATACTCTCAGCAATCGGGTTGCCTGTAGGTTGAAAGGAAGAGATTAGCCTCTCAATTCTATGTGTGCTCGCTGAATCTAGTCTTTTAGTTCTCGACTATGCTTGCGGGTAAGCAAGAGCGCTTCTGTCTTTCCCGCATCAAACTGAATCATGTTATCATGTTCCCACTCGATGGCTACTTGGGCGGCGTCTTGCAGCTTATTGTAGATTTCGCGGACAGAGTGCCCTGAGGCTAACAGGTCTATATCATCTGTAACGGAGAGGGGCTGGATTCCCGGAACTGTATTCTCTATTGCTTCGATAATACCGTCAAGGTAGATGATAAACAGAATAGGAGACACTGGTGAGCCTTGCGGTACCCCTGAGTTAATTGGTTGTAGTAGGCACTGTACGTGGTCGATCTGCAGTTAAACCCATCAGTCCGTCAAAAATGATTGCACCCATCGGATCAGGTCCCTATCCAGGCCCAGTTCGATCAACCGGCTAACCAGTCTGCTTGAATTGACGTAATCAAACGCTCCTTTTACATCAAGGAACAGAGCTCCTACAAGCTGTTGTAGTTTTCAGCACTCATGTGTGGTCTGTATCTGACATGCTACCGCATCTATTGCGCTTCGTTGTCTTCGGCTGCCCATCTGCCCTTGATGTAGGACTCCTGTAGCCTCACAGTGACTAGTAATCGCTTCTGCTGCTATTTTTTTTGACTACCTTTCCTAGACAGTTGAGTAAGCTGATTACCCGATAGGCCTTTACCACCGAACAATCAGGCTTATTAGGCTTTCTTAGGGGAATGCCCTTTGCCACCTTCCATACCGGCGGGTGTATTCCCAGCCAGAAGCATTATCGGGCGAGAGCAGTTACTCTTGGATTGTCCCATTCCAAGAGAAGCCGCAGAGCCCGGAAGTTGAGTTTGTCTATTCCTGGAGCCTTTTGAACCGCTTGATAAAGTAGAGCTTGTTTAACTATTCTCTCGTCCACTTGAGCGTGCCAGGATCCTGGAGGAATCTCGACTTCCTGACTGATGCCTGGCGCTTGGGGGAAGGCTATTTCTCGAATTAGGGCCTCTCTCTCGTTAATTGAGCTGGCAATTTGTCCCTGGGGTCCGTGTAGTGTCGGGGTTGTTGTGGCTGTTCTGGGCTTCGTAAAGTCCAAAGCCTGCAAGCCTCGGGCTGTATCGGTAGCCGGTTCTAGGAATGCTTCCCAACAGGTGCGTTTTACTTGCTGAATGGCTCTGTAGTAGCTGTTCCGGACTTCCTTCAACTCTGTTGTGGAGATCTCCTATCCCTGCCATACTCTTCTTGCCTGGCTGTAGGTTTTGTGGGCCTCCTTGATCTCTGGACCCCACCAGCGCTTTGATCTTGGAGTCACTCGCAGCTGCTTCGCATATCGATTCAGTATTCCTGTCAGGGCCTCTCGGATCCGGATGGCTTCTTCTGTTATGTCTTCTGCCGAGCACGTATCTCCCAGGATGGGCCTGGGTTGTGCTCTTGCTTGCCAATCTCGTGTGGCTTCCTCCAGCGCTTGTATATTGGCTTTGAGTGCCTGGATTTGCTATCCTGTTATATCTTGGGAGGGCGCTGGTGTTGTTCTTTCCAGAGGAGTCCACTCCATAATCAAAATTTCATGATCTGATCCTGTTAGATGCTCTTGGTAAACTGCTCATGTTTCCAGAGGGCCCATAGTGGCCGTTGTTAAAGACAGGTCTATGATCGAGATTCCTGGAATTATCTTTGGTCTTGTCGGAGTTCCCAGCTCATTGTTGATATAGAGACATGCTACTCCTATTAAATCTTCCAGCGGTCCGGCATTCACTCTGGCTCTCGCAAGAGGATTCCATAGAGGGCTGTGGGTGTTGAAGTCTCCCAGGACCAGGCACCTCCCTTCAACGATCTGGTCCCAGCACACATCTTCTAGAGCCCTCTTTCTCTAGCTGCCTCCCTGCCAGCAATGACCGGTTCCCAGCCAGTTATCATAGCAATTGACTATTCGGGCTCTCCGGACTTTATCTCTAACCTGATTCAGCTCCCATACATCCATTACTAGAAAATATGGATGATCAACAAGGTCTGTTCGGGCTTACGCAATCACCTGATTTGCCAGATCGCGCCGGATCGCTATCGCTACCCGTCGGTTTCGAAGGGATCCTTCTATTGTCCTTTATCCTAATCGAATTAAATCTCAGCCACTCATTGAAATTAAACGCTCTATAGCATTTGAACCAGTAATGGACCTATTTTGTTTAGGTATTCACCAGCTTCAGTTCGCCAATTAACGATCAGTGGATGTGTCGAAGCACACTACCATAATCTCTCTATCTCTCAGATACTCCCTAAGATTGAAGTAACCGAGGCTTCCAGTAGGCATTATCATGAAATCCCCGCTCGGAAACCTCTGGTAAAAGGGAATATGGCTGATGTTTTGATTAATACGAGGCCAAACTCGGTAATCCAATGAAGGCGCTTCCAAGCACCTTACATGATGATCACGATCCAGTGCATAGTGAAACGAGCTTAACCCGTTGATGTCCCTCCCCCAATAACAAGTCATGGCCTTCATCCATAAGTTTGCGGACAACCTTTAGGTTCCCTGATTTGCTGGCAAGATGGAGACACGTTTGAAGAGATATGTTGAATTGTGAACTCTAGAACTATGGGCTATACATGCACGAGAGAAAAGCGCCAGCAGTAATCCGCACACGCAAGGCCACAGTTCCTACGATTATGGGTTATATATGCACGAAAGCAATTAACACACCCAGGGCCACGGTTTTGGAACAATCACAGCCGTGCGTGAGCGAAGCATCCGCACAAGCGATGTTAACGCCCGCGCAAGGCCACAATTCCTGCAACTATGGGTTATACATGCACGAATGTGATGCGCCGGCAAGTAGTTCGCACGGGCAAATCCAATATTTTGAAGTGGAATCGCAACCCCCCATTATCTGCTCGACTTTAAAGACCGATAATTTGTCGGGAGTGGTCTGCAAGCTCGAGCTCGCTATCCTCTTGGAGAAGGATCGTATGGACAAGACTATCCATAAGATAAAACTTTCTTCGGGTATAATCAAGCTCTAGTGCCGTTTACTGTAGCTGCTTTTGTTCATTCTTGAGGGCTTCTTTGGTCGCAAGACAGGCGGTTCGAGACTATAAGATCAATTGAGATAGATCAGTGATGTTTGTAGTCATACGCTGGTTGGAATTTCGCCCAATAGCCAAGGCTTGATTGACCATAGCACGACATGTGCTTTCTAGTTTAAGCATTTTAATGAGTCGGACTCTGGTAGCGACAAGTCGATCAGTTGGTGCTGGTATTCTAATTCGTTTTTCACACTCCGGATGGTGTTACTTATTGATTTGTCGGAAATACACCATAAGACTGCGATGGGGAAGACAGGACATTCCATGTGTTGACAAATTGTTGCTTGGATGTCTGGATGCGTTCGGAATCAGTTCAGCCTGTTCCCGAATTAGCTTTGGTCAAAATCACTCGATGCTTACATTACCTCTCGCGCCTGGTCTTGGCGAGAAGCGAGTATGGATCCTGGAATATTGGACATCTTGATGTCTTCCCGCGAATGTAAGTGTGAGAGATTGCTGGTAGAAGAACTGAGCGATCTTGCATCAGATGTACAGGAGTTATCTGCTCTACTGTCACCAAGAATGATCTTGTTCTCTGTGGTTCTGTGAGGAGAGACGCTGGATTGAATATTCATCGTACAACATACCGATGGTATCTCCTGGGAGAGCATCGGTGCTGCTCTCCAAGATTTCCAACGCGTCAACGTCATCTGGATTTTCTTAAACAATATGAACAAAGGAATAGAATTCAGGGCAATTCAAAGTCTGATCAATAGTACTTCCAGGAGAAACACCACCTGGAAGCCGTCTTGCTTGCTGTTATACCTTCTCTGCAAAGGTTCGGTTGATTACGCCGAGCCTCGGCCAGCACCCTTCTGAAGCAGCACTTTCACCACTGCCTCATGCCCATTTTGTGCAGCCCATGAGAGTGGTGTCCGACCCCTTTCCTTATCCGTAGCCTCAACATGAGCACCCTTTTCCAGCAGCACTTTCACCACTGCCTCATGCCCATTTTGTGCAGCCCATGAGAGTGGTGTCCGACCCCATTCTTTATCTGTAGCCTCAATATGAGCATCCTTCTCAAGCAGCACTTTTACTACTGCCTCATAGCCGTTCCTGGAGGCCCATAAGAGTGGTGTCCGACCCCATCCTTCATCTGTAGCCTCAACATGAGCACCCTTTTCCAGCAGCACTTTTACCACTGCCTCATGGCCGTTCCTGGAGGCCCATAAGAGTGGTGTCCGACCCCTTTCCTTATCCGTAGCCTCAACATGAGCACCCTTTTCCAGCAGCACTTTTACCACTGTCTCATGGCCGTTCCCGGCGGCCCATGAGAGTGTACAACGCCTTTCCTTATCCGTAGTCTCAATATGAGCACCCTTCTTCAGCAGCACTTTTACCACTATCTCATGGCCGTTCCCGGCGGCCCATGAGAGTGGTGTCCGACCCCATCCTTCATCTGTAGCCTCAACATGAGCACCCTTTTCTAGCAGCACTTTCACCACTGCCTCATGGCCGTTCCCAGCGGCCCATGAGAGTGGTGTCCGACCCCATTCTTTATCTGTAGCCTCAATATGAGCATCCTTCTCAAGCAGCACTTTTACTACTGCCTCATA